>NC_135802.1:2285288-2399348 GCF_964213995.1 Mustelus asterias | reverse complement strand
TCCTCCCCCCCCCCCCACTCTCCTCCCCCCCCCCCCACTCTCCTCCCCCCCACTCTCCCTCCTCCCCCCCCCCCACTCTCCTCCTCCTCCCCCCCCACTCTCTCCTCCCCCCCCCCTCCCCCCCACTCTCTCTCCCCCCCCCCCCACTCTCTCTCCCCCCACCCCCACTCTCTCTTCCCCCCCCACTCTCTCCTCCCCCCCCCCCCCACTCTCTCCTCCCCCCCCCCACTCTCTCCTCCCCCCCCCCCCACTCTCTCCTCCCCCCCCCCACTCTCTCCCCCCCCCCCCACTCTCTCCTCCCCCCCCCCCACTCTCTCCCCCCCCACTCTCTCCCCCCCCCCCCACTCTCTCCTCCCCCCCCCCCCTCCTCTCTCCTCCCCCCCCACTCTCTCCTCCCCCCCCCCCCCCCACTCTCTCCTCCCCCCCCCCCCACTCTCTCCTCCCCCCCCCCCCCACTCTCTCCTCCCCCCCCCCACTCTCCCCTCCCCCCCCCCACTCTCCTCCCCCCCCCCACCTCTCCCCCCCTCCCCCTCAACCTTGGGCAGCTCTCTCAGTTGGTTGGAGTCCAGCAGTAGCTCCTCCAGGCTGCGGCTGTAGCGGTAGATCTCCTCGGGGACGCCGCTGAGGGAGCAGTGCCTCCGGTCCACCGACTCGATGTGCCGGTTACACCGCCACAGAGGGATGCACTTCAGCATGTCGGGACTGCGAGAGGCCGAGGCCGGACTGCGTCCCCACACTGCGGCCTGGGCCCGAGCCCCGTCCCCGGAGCCGGCCGGCCCGCTCCGGCCTCCCGCTGCAGCCGCGGCCTCTCCCTCAGCGCTCTGTCCCCGGCCGGGCTGCAGCCTGGGCCTCTCCCTCAGCGCTCTGTCCCCGGGCCGGGCTGCAGCCTGGGCCTCTCCCTCAGCGCTCTGTCCCCGGGCCGGGCTGCAGCCTGGGCCTCGCGCTCGCTCTCTCCGCTCCGGCTCTGGGCTGGGCCGCTCTGAGGCTCCGTCGTAGCTGTGACCGCTTCACGCACTGCGCGTCACCCAGGCCCCGCCCCCCGCCGCCATCTTTGTGAGGGGCAGAGAGCGAGGGGGGAAGAACCATGGGGCGGGGTCAGAGAAAAAGGCCTAGGTCATCACCTGCCTTAGCGCAGAAGGGGCGGGGCAGGGCCCAAGGATAGGGGGCGGGGCCAGGGTGAGGGGCGGGGCCAGGGAGAGGGGCGGGGGCGGGGCCAGGGAGAGGGGCGGGGGCGGGGCCGGGGAACGCGGCGGTAAACACAGTAAGAAGTTTAACAACACCAGGTTAAAGTCCAACAGGTTTATTTGGTAGCAAAAGCCACACAAGCTTTTGGAGCGCTGCTCCTTCGCCAGGTGAGTGGGAGTTGTGTTCACAAACAGGGCATATAAAGACACAAACTCAATTTACAGAATAATGGTTGGAATGCGAGTCTTTACAGGTAATCAAGTCTTAAAGGTACAGACAATGTGAGTGGAGAGAGCGTTAGGCTCAGGTTAAAGAGATGTGTACTGTCTCCAGACAGGACAGTTAGTGAGATTTTGCAAGCCCAGGCAAGTCGTGGGGGTTACAGATAGTGTGACATGAACCCAAGATCCCGGCTGAGGCCGTCCTCATGTGTGCGGAACTTGGCTATCAGTTTCTGCTCAGCGACTCTGCGCTGTCGTGTGTCGTGAAGGCCGCCTTGGAGAACGCTTACCCAAAGATCGGAGGCTGAATGCCCGTGACCGCTGAAGTGCTCCCCCACAGGAAGAGAACAGTCTTGCCTGGTGATTGTCGAGCGGTGTTCATTCATCCGTTGTAGCATCTGCATGGTTTCCCCAATGTACCATGCCTCAGGACATCCTTTCCTGCAGCGTGTCAGGTAGACAACATTGGCCGAGTTGCAAGAGTATGTACCGTGTACCTGGTGGATGGTGTTCTCACGTGAGATGATGGCATCCGTGTTGATGATCTGGCACATCTTGCAGAGGTTGCTGTGGCAGGGTTGTGTGGTGTCATGGTCACTTCTTCTGAAGGCTGGGCAGTTTGCTGCAGACAATGGTTTGTTTGAGGTTGTGCGGTTGTTTGAAGGCAAGAAGTGGGGGTGTGGGGATGGCCTTGGCGAGATGTTCGTCTTCATCAATGACATGTTGAAGGCTCCAGAGAAGATGTCGTAGCTTCTCCGCTCCGGGGAAGTACTGGACGACGAAGGGTACTCTGTCCACCGTGTCCCGTGTTTGTCTTCTGAAGAGGTTGGTGCAGTTTTTCGCTGTGGCGCGTTGGAACTGTCGATCGATGCATCGAGCGCCATATCCTGTTCTTATGAGGGCATCTTTCAGCGTCTGGAGGTGTCTGTTACGATCCTCCTCATCCGAGCAGATCCTGTGTATACGGAGGGCTTGTCCGTAGGGGATGGCTTCTTCAACGTGTTTAGGGTGGAAGCTGGAGAAGTGGAGCATCGTGAGGTTATCCGTGGGCCTGCGGTATAGTGAAATGCTGAGGTGACCGTCATTGGAGATGTGTGTGTTCAAGTTGACAGCAGTTAGGAGCAGTCGGAGGCCATTCTGCCCCTCGAGCCTGCTCCGCCATTCAATATCCCACATTACTACTGCTCACCAATAACCGTTCACCCCCTGGTTAGACAGCCTTAAAATATCCTTCTGAGGAAGAGAATTCCAGAGACTCACCACTCTTGAGAACATTTCTCATCCTCTGCCTTAAGGTCAGCATGGTGGCACAGTGGTTAGCACTGCTGCCTCACAGCATCAGGGACCCAGGTTTAATTCCCAGCTTGGGTCAGTCTCTGTGGAGTCTGCACGTTCTCCCCGTGTCTGCGTGGGTTTCCTCCCACAGTCTGAAATATGCGCTGGTTAGATTGATTGACCATGCTAAATTGCCCCTAGTGTCAGGGGGACTAGTTAGGGTAAATGCATGGGGTTATGAGGATAGGGCCTGGATGGGATTGTGGTCAGTGCAGACTCAATGGGCCAAATGGCCTCCTTCTGCACTGTCAGGATTCTGTGATCTCCGTCTTAAATGGATGACCCCTTATTTCTACTGTTGATTCTTTGTCCTTTTCTAAATGCACCTCTACTGCCACTTAATCCCCTTGATCCATGGGCCGGGCTGCAGCCCGGGCCTCTCCCTCGCTCGGCCCCAGGCCGAGCTGTAGCCTGGGCCTCTCCTTCGCTCGGGCCCCAGGCCGGGCTGCAGCCTGGGCCTCTTCTGCCACAGACAACCAACCTCCCTCAGAAGAAACCCTCTGGATGCAGGTAAAACCATGACTTGTATTTTTGTGGTCTGACCTTGTACCCATTTTTTTCCCTTATCGCTCTTTTATTGTACAAGTTCAAAAGGGGCAGATATTGCAAAACCCTTCTCCTGTGTTGTGAGTGTATGAAATAAACCAATCCTTTTTATTTTACCTTGTTTCAAGTTTGCTGTGAGTGTCATTCATTGATGATTGGAACACTCCAATGGAAAGGTTAGGAGAAATGAAAAATCAAAAATACCTTTCTTTACAGATTGGTAGTAAGAGGAGAAATCAAGGTTGTTTAAATTAATCCCTCCTGTCTGTAACAAACTGAAAAACATCAGCTCAAACTCACTCCTGTGGAGTGGTGTATGGCAAAAATCAAATCCAATTCCTGGGAAGGGTTTTACACCAAAGGCCAGCTATTGAAAAATTTCACTACTCCCCCTGTGCTTTAAGATCTTCATGCCTTATTCTGCAATGCAAATCTCTGGAAGTAGGATTCTTAATCATAGAATCACTACCGTGCAGAAGGAGGCCTTTCAGCCCATCAAGTTTGCACAAACTCTTGACAGTCCTCTCCTACACCCTACAGGCTATTTCCAAGGGCTGAAATGGTTGCTACGAGAGGACACAGGTTTAAGGTGCTGGGGGGTAGGTACAGAGGAGATGTCAGGGGTAAGTTTTTCACTCAGAGGGTGGTGGGTGAGTGGAATCGGCTGACTTCTGGATGAGTACATGGGATTTAATGGGATTGAGGGCTATAGATAGGCCTAGAGGTAGGGATATGATCGGCGCAACTTGTGGGCCGAAGGGCCTGTTTGTGCTGTGGCTTTCTATGTTCTATATCCCCATAACCCTACACATTTACCATGGCTAATCCACCTAACCTACACTCCTTGGGACATTAAAGGGCAATTTAGCATGGCCAATCCACCTAACTTGCACATCTTTGGACTGTGGGAGGAAACCCACACAGAGAATGTGCAAACTCCACACAGGTGTCAACCAAACTGGATTCTGTAAGGGATGCAGCATGTGAAGTAGTTCTGGGACTCACCACCATTGAAATGTATAAAATTCTAACGGCTGCACAGACTAGATGCAAGGAGGATGTTTTCCCCGGTTGGGGAGTCTAGAAGCAGGGGACACAATCTCAGGATACAGGGGAGGCCATTTAGGACTGGGATGAGGAAACATTTCTTCACTCAGGAGGGTGGTGAACCTGTGGAATTCCCTACTACAGAAGGCTGTGGAGGCCATGTCACAATGTATTCTAGAGATACAATAATTTAAATTTTAATGGCAGCAAGGGGTACATGAATATGACATTGAGATGGAGGATCAGCCATGACCATATTGAAAAGTGGAGCAGACTGGAAGGGCCAACTGCTGCTCCTAGTTTCTGTGTTAAAAATTCCATTCCATGATTTGAAATGCAGGGATTCATCCAGGACTCAGCACAACATTCCTCCCTTCTCTAACATGGGCCCATTCATTGAACCTGTACTTCATGGGATCTTGTGTAATCAGGTGTTTATCTACAAAATAACAATTCACAGCTTGAGGGGCTCTGGGAGACCCTGATGTGTTAAAGCCGCCAAAATGACTCAATGATTGGACAATACTGGATCACATTGTCCATCACAGGCTTCAATCAACAGTGCCAAAACTCCACCAGTGACTGGCTGAGGCAGTATGTCCACTGGCAGGTTAGAATGCCGTATGTAAAAACTGGGCAGCACGGACAAGTTGGGCCGAAGGACCTGTTTCCATGCTGTAAACCCCCATGACTATGTCAGCTACGACTCTCACCAACTTTTACAGATGCACCATAGAAAGCATTCTTGCTGGTTGTATCACAGCTTGGTATGGGCTCCTGCTCTGCCCAAGACCTCAAGGAACTACAAAAGGTCATGGATGTAGCCCAATCCATCACGCAAACCAGCCTCCCATCCATTGACTGTCTACACTTCCTGCTGCCTCGGCAAAGCAGCCAGCATAATTAAGGACCCCACGCACCCCGGACATTCTCTCTTCCAGCTTCTTCCTTCGTGAAAAAGACACAAAAGTCTGAGGTCACGTACCAACCGACTCAAGAACAGCTTCTTCCCTGCTGCTGTCAGACATTTGATGGACCTACCTTGCATTAAATTGATCTTTCTCTACACCCTAGCTATGACTGTAACACTACATTCTGCACTCTCTCCTTTCCTTCTCTATGAACAGTATGCTTTGTCTGTATAGTGCGCAAGAAACAATATTTTTCACTGTACACTCATGCATGTCGCAATAATAAATCAAACCAAACATTAACAACTCCCCTTTAGAATTGAGTATTCGAGAGTACTGGGTAATTTAAAATAACACCATTCCACCACAATACAGTAATACCAGGAGAGTTTAACCCAACCAGCTGCTTGACAATATTTCAGCACCAGTGCGGAGATGTCTTTTTGCAGCTAACCAGCTGTGAAATTAAAAGTTAATGAAATGTGAGATTCAAAAGAAGTCATTATTCAGATGTAGCATTTCCAGCTGAATTTTAACACCACAGACAGGAGTTACCCAAGCAAGTTGTGTTTCTTTATATAATTTTTTTATTAGAAATGGAAACGGTTTTAACTTTCCTACAATACAGTTAACACTTTTAAAAATAAAAAGATTGCAGAGTTTAACCATTCTGGAGAGTGGACTGAGCAGCCAGGTTAGTGCCAGGTTTAAGACTGACTTAGAGAGAATAAACCCCAGATCCTGCCCCCAGGGACTTCCAAATGTAACAGTGTCAGTAGTTACCTGATTAAACTCCTGCCACTCTGAACCCAGTCTCAATTCACAGGTTCAGTTTCAATTGGGACATCTCAGTTGCTGAATCAGCAGCTGAACAAATCCATCTCACCAGTGACACACTCGAAAATGGGACTAACCAGAAAGAAAAGGCCCAGTCTGCCAAGTTGATGGATTAGAACTCCCAGACTGTTTTACACTGTTACAAATCTGCATTCTTGCCCACTAAGTTTGGCTACCGAATGGAGCAACTGCACACAAGAACATGTAAGCAAAAATAGCATCTTATCACTTCATGAGTGGAAATGCATTGGATCCATCTGTGTCCATTCAAGATTCCCAGATCAGGACATATGTTGAGACATGAGGCATTGGATTAGGTCCCGGAATATCTAATCCCATGACAGGGTACAAGTTCCTTTAGCTGTAGTTCCTGAGTTCATGCAGAAAGGTCACTGTTATCAAACCGATCCTGGTCATATATCTCCGCAATAACTTTTCGTCCTCCGAACCAGCGCCCATTAAGAGCTTGGATGGCTTTGTGCATCTCTGAAGCCAAGGAGAACTCCACAAAGATTTTGACAATCACCTCTGCGTCCTCCTCCTCACCCTGCTTTTCCTGGTAGATGATCACACGATTCACAGCCCCAAATTTACCACATTCCTCCGTCACTTCACCCTCCAGATCATCATCAATGTCCTCGGGACCCACCATGTTCCGCAACACCATGACTGTGGACTGGAATGAAGGGAAAAAGGTCAGTTACTATTCAGCTGGGCACCACTCAACTCTGAGATTTCATGAGGTCACGCTACCCTAGTATTACTTATTCAGAGGAATAGGAGACCATTCCACCCCTCATGCCTGCTCTACCAATTAGCAGACATGTACACCAACTCCATATTTCAGTCTGTAATCCATGTCCCTTGATGCCCCGAGCCAATCACATTTCAACCATGAAAACTGAACCCCAGCATCCACAGCCTTTCTTTTCATTGGGGGGGGAGGGGGGGGGGGGGGGAGAGAGAGAGAGAGAGAGAGAGAGAAAGGGTGCTGCAGATTTCTACTACATTGCCAGGAAATGTTGACCGATTTCATCCAAATGGTCTGAGTCTAATCTCCATTATATCCTCTTATGGATTTCTCCATCACAGAAAATAATTCTATTTACTGAACCAAATACAAATGAATGAATATACCAGTTAGGAACACGATTAGGTCACTCACCTCTCAAATTGGTTTTAAAAAGTTAAACATGGCAATTAGATCCTTTAATCCCCAAAGAAATGCAATTTGAGTTAATGCAACCTATCCCATTAGGTCTGGTATCATTCTGCACTCCATCCACAGCTAATGTCACTCCAATATTCAAAAAGGGAGGTAGAGAGAAAACATGGAATTATAGACCAGTAAGCTTAACATCGATAGTGGGAAAAATTCTCAAATCCATTATCAAGGACTTTATAGCGGAGCATTTAGAAAGCAGTGGCAGGATCAGACAGAGTCAGCATGGATTTATAAAGGGGAAATCATGCTTGACAAATCTGTTGGAATTCTTTGAAGATGTAACTAGTAGAGTTGACAAGGGGGAGCCAGTCGATGTGGTATATTTGGACTTTCAGAAAGCATTTGACAAGAGATTATTGTGCAAGATTAAAGCGCATGGGATTGGAGGAAGTGTATTGAGATGGATAGAAAACTGGCTGGCAGAGAGGAAACAAAGAGTAGGAATTAATGGGTCCTTTTCAAATTTGTGTGGAGATGCCGGCGTTGGACTGGGGTGAACACAGTAAGAAGTCTCACAGCACCAGGTTAAAGTCCAACAGGTTTATTTGGTAGCAAATATCATAAGCTTTCGGAGTGCTGCTCCTTCGTCAGATTTTCAAATTGGTAGGCAGTAACTAGTGGGGTGCCACAGGGATCGGTGCTGGGACCCCAGCTATTCACAATATATATTAATGATTTGGATGAGGGAACAAAATGTAACATCTCAAAGTTTGCAGATGATACCAAGTTGGGTGGGAGGGTGAACTGTGACGAGGATGCAGAGATCCTTCAGAATGATCTGGACAGGTTGGGTGAGTGGGCTAATCAATGGCAGATGCAGTATAATTTGGATAAATGTGAGGTTATTCACTTTGGAAGCAAAAACAAGGCGGCAGATTACTACCTGAATGGCTGTAAATTGGGAGAGGGGAGTGTGCAGCGGGACCTGGGTGTCCTTGTGCACCAGTCACTGAAGGTAAGCATGCAAATGCAGCAGGCGGTAAAGAAGGCAAATGGTATGTTGGCCTTCATTGCGAGAGGTTTCGAGTACAGGAGCAGGGATGTGTTGTTGCAATTATACAGGGTCTTGGTGAGGCCACACCTAGAGTATTGTGTGCAGTTTTGGTCTCCTTTTCTGAGGAAGGATGTTCTTGCTCTCGAGGAAGTGCAGCGAAGGTTTACCAGGCTGATTCCGGGGATGGTGGGACTGATGTATGAGGAGAGATTGACTCGGTAAGGATTGTTTTCGCTGGAGTTCAGTTGAATGAGGGGGGATCTCATAGAAACTTATAAAATTCGAACAGATCTAGACAGGGTAGATGCATGGAGGATATTCCCGATGGTGGGGAGTCCAGAACCAGGGGTCAGTCAGAATTCAGGGTGGACCATTTAGGACAGAAGTGAGGAGACATTTCTTCACCCAAAGAGTGGTGAGCCTGTGGAATTCATTACCACAGGAAGTAGTTGATGCTAAAATATTGAATGTATTCAAGAGGCGGCTGGATATAGAACTTGGGGCGATTGGGATTAAAGGTTATGGGGAGAAAGCAGGATTAGGCTATTGAGTTGGATGATCAGCCATGATCGTAATAAATGGCGGAGCAGGCTCGAAGGGCCAAATGGCCTCCTCCAGCTCCTATCCTCTAGGTTTCTATGTTTAGAACCATAGAACCATAGAAAATTACAGCTCAGAAACAGGCCTTTTGGCCCTTCTTGTCTGTGCCGAACCATTTTATGCCTAGTCCCACTGACCTGCACTTGGACCATATCCCTCCACACCCCTCTCATCCATGAACCCGTCCAAGTTTTTCTTAAATGTTAAAAGTGACCCCGCATTTACCACTTTATCCGGCAGCTCATTCCACACTCCCACCACTCTCTGCGTGAAGAAGCCTCCCCTAATATTCCCTTTAAACTTTTCTCCTTTCACCCTTAACCCATGCCCTCTGGTTTTTTTCCCCCCTAGCCTCAGCGGAAAAAGCCTGCTTGCATTCACTCTATCTATACCCATCAAAATCTTGTACACCTCTATCAAATCTCCCCTCATTCTTCTACGCTCCAGGGAATAAAGTCCCAACCTATTCAATCTCTCTCTGTAACTCAGCTTCTCAAGTCCCGGCAACATCCTTGTGAACCTTCTCTGCACTCTTTCAATCTTATTTACATCCTTCCTGTAACTAGGTGACCAAAACTTTCTATATAGACTTCCTGAGGTACAGAGCCTGACTGAATGTGGTTATCCCAGAAGGGGTCTGACCAAAGTGCTGCAAATTGAAATGATTTGTATGTGTCCACTAGCTTATAGTAAAGCATGGACCCCACACCTCAGACTCAGTGGCTACCTCTTACCTCCTGCTTGCGAAGCAACTTTTGCATCACCATGTGTCGTGCATTACTTCCAGAGATACTCATGTGCTCCTGTTCACTCAGCATTTCAAGCCGTTCAGTATCCAGCAACTTCTCATCATCCTCCTTCTTGACTTCTGTAGCAGTGCCAGCTGTCGGTGGCGTGGCCAGGACAGGGTTAACCACTCCTACCTGTGGGATGGCGACTGGAAGTGACACTGTTGGACGGGTTGGGGTTACACCTGGAAGAAAGGAAGAGCCTCATTTTAGAATTGCAGCAACAGCGCAGCTAAGTCAGCACAAACTTTCTAAAAGACAACATGACCCCAAAATGCAGAACAATCTTCATCAATTACACACTGAGCAGCTCTCTTGAATTTAGCAAAGGCTGGTGAGCTGCCGCTTCAGGTAGCCATGGGAACATGACGTTGTGTTGATGAGACACCGGGCTAAAAATAGGGCTGTGCAGGGTACTGAATCTTCCTGGATGTGAGGCGTTCAAACAATGATCTGATACTGACCAATGAACCTGGACAGGTGTCAGATCTCTCAGTGGGAGAGCATCTTGGGGATAGCGATCATAACTCTGTCTCCTTTAGGCTTGCATTGGAAAAAGAGAGGATCAGGCAAGCTAGGAAAGTGTTTATATGGAGTAAGGGGAAATATGAAGACATTAGACAGCAAATTAGAGGAGTAAATTGGAAGGAGGTATTCTCGGGGAAATGTACTGAAGAGAGGTGGCAGTTTTTCAAGGAATATCTGTCTAGAGTTCTACAGGACAACGTTCCGAGCAGACAGGGAGGTGTTTGTCGGTTAAAGAAACCGTGGTGCACGAAAGCTGTGCGGGACCTAGTCGAGAAGAAAAGGAAAGCGTACAAAAGGCTGAGAGAGCTTGGCGAAGATAGGGATTTAGATGAGTATACGGCTTGGTAGGAAGGGACTAAAAAGGAAATTAGGAGAGCCAGAAAGGGTCACGAGAAGGCCCTGGCAGGTAGGATTAAGGAGAACCCCAAGGCGTTCTATAAATATGTGAAGAGTAAAAGGATGAGACGTGACGGAATAGGGCCTATAAAAGGTGAAGGCGGGAAAGTCTGTACGGAACCAGTAGAAATGGCAGAGGTGCTCAATGAGTATTTTGCCTTGGTTTTCACAGAGGAGAAGGACCTGGGTGGATGTACTGCGGGTGTGCGGTGGACTGAAAGGATTGAGTATGTGGACTTTAACAAAGAGGTTGTGCTGGAATCTTTGAATGGCATCAAGATAGATAAGTCGCCGGGTCCGGATGGGATGTACCCCAGGTTACTGTGGGAGGCGAGGGAAGAGATTGCAGAGCCTCTGGCGATGATCTTTGCGTCGTCGATGGAGACGGCAGAGGTGCCGGAGGATTGGAGGATTGCGGATGTGGTTCCTATTTTCAAGAAGGGGAATAGGGATAGCCCAGGGAATTACCGACCGGTGAGTCTAACCTCAGTGGTTGGTAAACTGATGGAGAAGATCCTGAGAGACAGGATATATGAGCATTTAGAGAGGTTTAGTATGCTCAAGAATACTCAGCATGGCTTTGTCAAGGGCAGATCGTGCCTTACGAGCCTGGTGGAGTTCTTCGAAAATGTGACTAAACACATTGACGAAGGGAAGGCGGTAGATGTGGTTTATATGGATTTTAGCAAGGCGTTCGATATGGTCCCCCATGCAAGGCTTCTAGAAAAAGTGACAGGGCATAGGATCCAAGGGGCTGCTGCCCTGTGGATCCAGAACTGGCTTGCCCAAAGGAGGCAGAGAGTGGGTATAGATGGGTCTTTTTCTAAATGGAGGTCGGTCACCAGTGGTGTGCCCCAGGGATCTGTTCTGGGACCCTTGCTGTTTGTCATTTTCAAAAATGACCTGGATGAGGAAGCGGAGTGATGGGTTGGTAAGTTTGCCGACGATACGAAGGTTGGTGGGGTTGTGGATAGTCTGGAGGATGTCAGAAGTTGCAGAGGGACATAGATAGGATGCAAGACTGGGCGGACAAGTGGCAGATGGACTTCAACCCAGATAAATGCATCGTGGTCCATTTTGGTCGGACAAATGGGATGAAGGAGTACAATATAAAGGGAAAGACTCTTAGTACGGTAGAGGATCAGAAGGACCTTGGGGTCTGGGTCCATAGGACTCTAAAATCGGCCCCGCAGGTGGAGGAGGTGGTTAAGGCGGCATATGGTGTGCTGGCCTTTATCAATCGAGGGATTGCGTTTAGGAGTCCGGGGATAATGATGCAGCTATATAAGACCCTCATCAGACCCCCCTTGGAGTACTGTGCTCAGTTCTGGTCGACTCATTACAGGAAGGATGTGGAAAAGTTTGAAAGCGTGCAGAGGAGATTTACAAGGATGTTGCCTGGATTGAGTGGCATGCCTTATGAGGATAGGCTGAGGGAGCTCGGTCTTTTCTCCTTGGAGAGACGAAGGATGAGAGGAGACCTAATAGAGGTATATAAGATGTTGAGAGGCATAGATCGGGTGGACTCTCAGAGGCTTTTTCCCAGGGTGGAAATGTCTGCTACGAGAGGACACAGGTTTAGGGTGCTGGGGGGTAGGTACAGGGGAGATGTGAGGGGTAAGTTTTTCACACAGAGGGTGGTGGGCGAGTGGAATCGGCTGCCGTCAGGGGTGGTGGAGGCGAACTCAATAGGGTCTTTTAAGAGACTCCTGGATGAGTACATGGAGCTTAATAGGATGGAGGGTTATAGGTAGGTCTAGAAGGTAGGGATGTGTTCGGCACAACTTGTGGGCCGAAGGGCCTGTTTGTGCTGTAGTTTTTCTATGTTTCTAAGTTAGTGCAAAGAAAGGAGGGGGAGACAGTATCAATAATGGAGAATGTCTCAGTGCTGGAGAAAGTGAGGGTGTCCTCGAGGGGACAAAACAGAAAATGTTGGAAACTCTCAGCAGGTCTGACAGCATCTGTGGAGAGACAATAAAGACAACATTGCGAGTCTGGATGGCCCTTCCTCAGAACTCAAAATTCCAGCATCCGCAGTATTTTGCCTTTATGTAAGGCTGATGGGGAAACCTGATTGAGGTGTGTAAGCTTATGAGGGGTATGGACAGGATGAGTAGGAAGCAGCTGTTCCCCTTGGTTGAAGATCAATAACAAAAGGGCATAACTTTAAGGTAAAGGATAGGAGGTTTAGAGGGGATTGGAGGATTCTTTTTTTCACCCAGGGGGTGGTGAGGGTCTGGAGTGCGCTGCCTGGGAGGATAATAGAGACAGGAAACCTCACAATTTTGAAAAAGTACATATATGAGCACTTGTTTTTGAGGAAGAGAAGGTGTTACAGGCTAATAGGCTGGAGGAAATAGATGTTCGGAGGGAGGATGTCTTGGCAGTTTTGAATAAACTGAAGGTCGATAAGTCCCCTGGGCCTGATGAAATGTATCCTAGGATTCTGTGGGAGGCAAGGGATGAGATTGCAGAGCCTTTGGCATTGATCTTTGGGTCCTCGCTGTCCACGGGGATGGTGCCAGAGGACTGGAGAATGGCGAATGTTGTTCCTCTGTTTAAGAAAGGGAATAGAAATGACCCTGGTAATTATAGACCGGTTAGTCTTGCTTCGGTGGTTGGTAAATTGATGGAAAGGGTCCTTAGGGATGGGATTTACGACCATTTAGAAAGATGCGGATTAATCCGAGATAGTCAGCACGGATTCGTGAAGGGCAAGTCAAAATTTGATAGAATTTTTTGAGGAGGTAACTAAGTGTGTTGATGAAGGTAGGGCAGTTGATGTCATATACATGGATTTTAGTAAGGCGTTTGATAAGGTCCCCCATGGTCGGCTTATGATGAAAGTGAGGAGGTGTGGGATAGAGGGAAAGTTGGCCGATTGGATAGGTAACTGGCTGTCTGACCGAAGACAGAGGGTGGTGGTCGATGGAAAATTTTCGGATTGGAGGCAGGTTGCTAGCGGTGTGCCGCAGGGATCAGTGCTTGGTCCTCTGCTCTTTGTGATTTTTATTAATGACTTGGAGGAGGGGGCTGAAGGGTGGATCAGTAGATTTGCTGATGACACCAAGATTGGTGGAGTAGTGGATGAGGTGGAGGGCTGTTGTAGGCTGCAAAGAGACATAGATAGGATGCAAAGCTGGGCTGAAAAATGGCAAATGGAGTTTAACCCTGATAAATGTGAGGTGATTCATTTTGGTAGGACAAATTTAAATGTGGATTACAGGGTCAAAGGTAGGGTTCTGAAGACTGTGGAGGAACAGAGAGATCTTGGGGTCCATATCCACAGATCTCTAAAGGTTGCCAGTCAAGTAGATAGAGCTGTGAAGAAGGCCTATAGTGTGTTAGCTTTTATTAACAGGGGGTTGGAGTTTAAGAGCCGTGGGGTTATGCTGCAACTGTACAGGACCTTGGTGAGACCACATTTGGAATATTGTGTGCAGTTCTGGTCACCTCACTATAAGAAGGATGTGGAAGCGCTGGAAAGAGTGCAGAGGAGATTTACCAGGATGCTGCCTGGTTTGGAGGGTAGGTCATATGAGGAAAGGTTGAGGGAGCTAGGGCTGTTCTCTCTGGAGCGGAGGAGGCTGAGGGGAGACTTAATAGAGGTGTATAAAATGATGAAGGGGATAGATAGAGTGAACGTTCAAAGACTATTTCCTCGGGTGGACGGAGCTATTACAAGGGGGCATAACTATAGGGTTCGTGGTGGGAGATACAGGATGGATATCAGAGGTAGGTTCTTTACGCAGAGAGTGGTTGGGGTGTGGAATGGACTGCCTGCAGTGATAGTGGAGTCAGACACTTTAGAAACATTTAAGCGGTTATTGGATAGGCACATGGAGCACACCAGGATGATAGGGAGTGGGATAGCTTGATCTTGGTTTCAGATAAAGCTCAGCACAACATCGTGGGCCGAAGGGCCTGTTCTGTGCTGTACTGTTCTATGTTCTATGTTCTATGAAATGTCATAACATTCAAACTCTGAGCCAAGTGCTGGCAATTGGGATTAGTGTAGATTTAATGTAGTTTTGCCAGTGTCGATCTAATGGGCCAAAGGGCCTCTTCTGAACTGTATGACTTTTCTTTAGTCTTTGACAACCTCAATGCATTACTGACCTGTTATAACCCCTGGAGCTTGTGCTGCCATGACAGCCTGGGGTAACGCTCCGAGTGGCTGTGCGAGGGTAAGTGCTGGAGTGACCAGGCCTGGTGCTGACAGACCACTAACACCAAGCACTGCTGCCCCTGCTACAGCCTCCTGTAGGAAGGAAAGTACACAATGTTAGCAGACAGTAGAGGAATTCTTGCAACAGCTTGTGCAAGGCACACTGCTCAATAACAATTCCTAATTGCTGAAACAGTACAGACACAACAACCATAACACACCTTCAACCTTGAGGGTTACAAACAGGCGCTGAAACCTGCAAATGGGCTGAGAAAGGAACAGACCAAAATATTTCTGGTTGCAGATAGTAAACAAGGTGCAGGATGTCAATGTAAAGTAAAAAGTAAAGTTTATTATTAGTCACAAGTAAGGCTTACATTAACACTACAATGAAGTCACTGTGAAATTCCCCTAGTTGCCATATTTCAGCTCCTGTTCAGCCCAATCCACCTAACCAGCACATCTTTCAGAATGTGGGAGGAAACCGGAGCACCCGGAGGAAACCCACGCAATCACGGGGAGAACGTGTAAACTCCACACAGACAGTGACCCAAGACGGGAATTGAACCTGGGTCCCTGGCACTGTGAGGCAGCAGTGCTAACACTGTGTCACCTGGGTCCCTGGCACTGTGAGGCAGCAGTGCTAACCCACTGTGTCACCTGGGTCCCTGGCACTGTGAGGCAGCAGTGCTAACACTGTGTCACCTGGGTCCCTGGCACTGTGAGGCAGCAGTGCTAACCCACTGTGTCACCTGGGTCCCTGGCGCTGTGAGGCAGCAGTGCTAACACTGTGTCACCTGGGTCCCTGGCGCTGTGAGGCAGCAGTGCTAACACTGTGTCACCTGGGTCCCTGGCACTGTGAGGCAGCAGTGCTAACACTGTGTCACCTGGGTCCCTGGCACTGTGAGGCAGCAGTGCTAACCCACTGTGTCACCTGGGTCCCTGGCACTGTGAGGCAGCAGTGCTAACACTGTGTCACCTGGGTCCCTGGCACTGTGAGGCAGCAGTGCTAACCCACTGTGTCACCTGGGTCCCTGGCGCTGTGAGGCAGCAGTGCTAACACTGTGTCACCTGGGTCCCTGGCACTGTGAGGCAGCAGTGCTAACACTGTGTCACCTGGGTCCCTGGCACTGTGAGGCAGCAGTGCTAACCCACTGTGTCACCTGGGTCCCTGGCACTGTGAGGCAGCAGTGCTAACACTGTGTCACCTGGGTCCCTGGCACTGTGAGGCAGCAGTGCTAACACTGTGTCACCTGGGTCCCTGGCGCTGTGAGGCAGCAGTGCTAACCCACTGTGTCACCTGGGTCCCTGGCGCTGTGAGGCAGCAGTGCTAACACTGTGTCACCTGGGTCCCTGGCACTGTGAGGCAGCAGTGCTAACACTGTGTCACCTGGGTCCCTGGCGCTGTGAGGCAGCAGTGCTAACCCACTGTGTCACCTGTGTCCCTGGCACTGTGAGGCAGCAGTGCTAACCCACTGTGTCACCTGGGTCCCTGGCGCTGTGAGGCAGCAGTGCGAACCCACTGTGTCACCTGGGTCCCTGGCGCTGTGAGGCAGCAGTGCGAACACTGTGTCACCTGGGTCCCTGGCGCTGTGAGGCAGCAGTGCTAACCCACTGTGTCACCTGGGTCCCTGGCACTGTGAGGCAGCAGTGCTAACCACTGTGTCACCTGGGTCCCTGGCGCTGTGAGGCAGCAGTGCTAACACTGTGTCACCTGGGTCCCTGGCGCTGTGAGGCAGCAGTGCTAACCCACTGTGTCACCTGGGTCCCTGGCACTGTGAGGCAGCAGTGCTAACACTGTGTCACCTGGGTCCCTGGCACTGTGAGGCAGCAGTGCTAACACTGTGTCACCTGGGTCCCTGGGCGCTGTGAGGCAGCAGTGCTAACACTGTGTCACCTGGGTCCCTGGCGCTGTGAGGCAGCAGTGCTAACCCACTGTGTCACCTGGGTCCCTGGCGCTGAGGCAGCAGTGCTAACCCACTGTGTCACCTGGGTCCCTGGCGCTGTGAGGCAGCAGTGCTAACCCACTGTGTCACCTGGGTCCCTGGCGCTGAGGCAGCAGTGCTAACCCACTGTGTCACCTGGGTCCCTGGCACTGTGAGGCAGCAGTGCTAACCCACTGTGTCACCTGGGTCCCTGGCACTGTGAGGCAGCAGTGCTAACCCACTGTGACCGTTCATGCTTGTGCAGCTTGTCATGCACATTTCACTTGTCTCAGGAATTTGAATTTTTTACATCATATCAAAATAAGAAATCAAAGGCAACGGTACAATTGCAAAAACGGTCTTCTCCAACTGTAAGCTGTAGCTGGAGATAGTACTTCTCAGCAGTCTAACAAGGCTGTAGGCACAGGGCTGGTCACAAGCAAGGATGTTCAAGAACCACATGATGACTCAGCAGTCAGTGGTATAAGTGTGATTTGCCCTATGGGGGAAGACTGAATGAGCCCACAGTATTATCCTCGAGTTTAGAGTCAGACAGGGTAGATTCAGAAAGAATTTTCCCGATGGTGGGGGAGTCCAGAACTAGGGGTCATAGTTTGAGGATAAGGGGTAAACCTTTTAAAATTGTGAGGAGAAATTTCTTCACCCAGAGGGTGGTGAATGTGTGGAATTCACTCCCACAGAATGTAGTTGAGGCTAAAATGTTGTCTGATTTCAAGAAGAAATTAGATATAGCTCTTGGGGCCAAAGGGATCAAGGGATATGATCTGATTGAATGGGGCAGTAGGCTCGAAGGGCCGAATGGCCTCCTCCTGCTTTTAGTTTCTATGAGTTCTGAAGACCTCTGTAAAGGGCAGGCTGAATTTCAGTATCCATGAAATGGTGTTTTAAACTAACCATTTACTGGCTTCCCTGCATGAATTTGGACAGTCGCAAATGTATTTAGGAAAGGAGGGAGAAAAAAATAGGGAAGTTTAGAAATGTTAGCCTGACATCAGTCATAGGGAAAATGCTGCAATCTACAATAAAGGATCTGATAACTGGACTCTGGTGAGATTGGGTATAGTCAACATGGATTTTGTTTTCTTCCATTATGGGATAGACCAACATCTATTTATTTATTATCGTCACAAGTAGGCTTACATTTATGGGTAGCACGGTGGCACAGTGGTTAGCACTGCTGCCTCAGAGCGCCAGGGAGCCGGGTTCAATTCCGGCCTCAGGTGATTGTCTGTGTGGAGTTTGCACATTCTCCCCGTGTCTGCGTGGGTTTCCTCTGGATGCTCCTGTTTCCTCGCACAGTCCAAAGATGCGCGGGTTAGGTGGATTGACCATGATAAATTGAACCTAGTGTCAGAGGGACCAGCAGGGTAAATATGTGAGGTTACAGGGATAGGGCCTGGGTGGGATTGTGGTTGGTGCAGACTCGATGGGCCGTATAGCCTCTTTCTGAGCTGTAGGGATTCTGAATCTATGATTAACACTGAAATGAAGCTACTGTGAAAATGCCCTCGTTACCACACTCCAGCGCCTGTTTGGGTACACTGAGGGAGAACTTAACATGGCCAATGCACCTAACCAGCACATATTTCGGACTGTAGGAGGAAACCCACGCAGACACAGGGAAAACGTGCAAACTCCTCACAGATGGTGACCCAAGCCGGGAATTGAACCCTGTCCCTGGCGCTGTGATGTAGCAGTGCTAACCACTGTGCCATCCCTTAAGGTGATGGTGAGCTGCCTTCTTGAACCACTGCAATCATGTGGTGTAGGTACAGCCACAGTGCTGTTAGGGACGAGGTTCCACGATATGCACCCAGTGAAAGTCCACCACAGCACAGTGAAATGGGTCAAAATCCTGGAACACTCTTCCAAACAGCACTGTGGGTGCTCCTATAACAGAAGGATTGCAACGGTTCAAGAAGGAAATCAGAGATGCATGTGTTAAAGGAACATCTGTGATTATGGGTGACATTAATCTGCATATAGATTGGGAGAGTTAAATTAGTCACAGTACAATAGAGGAGGAATATCTGGGGAGTGTATACGGGATGGTTTTCTGGAGCAATACCTTGAGGAACCAACAAGGGAACAGGCCATCTTGGACTGGGTGTTGTGCAATGAGAAAGGATTAGTTGGCAATCTAGTTGTGAGAGAACCCTTGGGGACGAGTGACCCATAATATGGTAGAATTCTTTGTCAAGGTGGATAGTGATGTAGTTGATTCTGAGACCAGGGTCCTGAATCTCAATAAAGGGAACTATGATGGTATGAGGCATGAATTGGCCATGATGGACTGGGAAACATTACTGAAAGGAAAGACAGTGGACAGGCAATGGCAGGCATTTAAAGAATGAATAGCTGAACTAACTCCAGAAGTTGTTTATTTCTGTTTGGAGTAAGAGTGGTAAGGGAATTGTGGCCAAACCATGGCTGACGAGGGAAATTAGAGAGAGTATCAGATTCAAGGAAGAAGCATACAAATAGGCAAGAAAAAGCAATAGGCCTGAGGATTGGGAGCAGTTTAAAATTCAGCAAAGGAGGACCAAGGATTGATTAAGGGAAAAACGGAGTATGAAAGTAAGCTAGCGGGGAACATAACTGACTGTAAAGGTTTCTATAGATATGTAAAGAGAAAAAGATTGACAAAAACGAATGTAGGTCCCTTACAGTCAGAAACGGGGAATAAATAAATCTGAGGAACTAAATTCGCACTTTGCTTCTGTCTTCACAAAGGAAAACATGAATAATGTACCAGAAATTGAGAAATAGATTTTGGTCAGGGGCTTTTTTTTCAAGAAGGTAGATGAGGGCAGTGCAGTAGATGTTGTCTACATGGACTTTAGCAAGGCCTTTGACAAGGTACCACATGGTAGGTTGTTGCATAAGGGTAAATCTCACTGGATCCAGGGTGAGGTATCGAATTGGATACAAAATTGGCTTCTTGACAGAATGTGGAGATGCCGGCGTTGGACATTCTTGACAGAAGCCAGAGGGTGGTTGTAGAGAGTTGTTTTTCAAACTGGAGGCCTGTGACTAGTGGTGTGCCTCAGGGATCAGTGCTGGGTCCACTGTTATTTGTCATTTATATTAATTATTTGGATGAGAATATAGGAGGCATGGTTAGTGAGTTTGCAGATGACACCAATTGGTGGCATGGTGGACAGTGAAGAAGGTTATTGAGGATTGCAACAGGATCTTGATCAATTGGGCCAGTGGGCTGATGTTTAATTTAGATCGATGTAGCATATCTGGACTTCCAGAAGGCATTTGATAAGGTGCCACACAAAAGATTAATTCATAAGGTTAGATCACATGGGATTTGGGGCAATTTATTAGCTTGGATAGGTGATTAGCTGATGGACAGAAGACAGAGTCGGGATAAATGTTTTTTTTTCTGGATGGTAAGGAGTAACTAGTGGGGTGCCACAGGGTTCGGTCCTTGGGCCCCGGCTATTTACAATCTATATTAATGACTTGGATACAAGGATAGAAGACTCTAAGCCAAATTTACAGATGAAAGAAGTAGGCGGGACAGTAAGTTGCATTGAGAAAATAAGAATCTTACAAATGGATAGATAGGTTAGGAAAGTGGGCCAAAATTGGCAGATGGAGTTTAACGTGGATAAGTGTGAGGTCAAGTGGGCCAAAATTGGCAGATGGAGTTTAACGTGGATAAGTGTGAGGTCATGCATTTTGGTCAGAAAAACGGGAAGGAGACTTATTATCTAAATGGGGAGAGACTTCAAGGTGCTCCGGTGCCAGAGGGATCTGAGTGTCCTCGTTCATGAGTCACAGAAAACCAGCATGCAGGTACAGCAGATAATAAAGAAAGCGAATGGAATGTTGGCATTTCTAGCTAAAGGAATAGAATATAAAGATGAGGAAGTATTGTTGCAACTATACACGGCATTGGTGAGGCCGCACCTGGAGTATTGTGCACAGTTTTGGTCCTCTTATTTGAGGAAAGATGCAGTGGCATTGGAGGCAGTTCAGAGGAGGTTCACTAGATTGATTCCAGAGATGAGGGGTTTGTCGTGTGAAGAGAGATTGAACAGTTTAGGCCGATACTCTCTGGAATTTAGAAGAATGAGGGGAGATCAAATTGAGGTATACAAGATGATAAAAGGTATGGATGAAGTGGACGTGGAGCGGATGCTTCCTCTTATGAGGCATTCATAAAATCTACAGTGCAGGTGGTGGTCATTTGGCCCATCGAGCCGGCATGAACATAAAAAATAGGAGGAGTAGGTCATCTAGCCCCTCGAGCCTGCCCCGCCATTCAATAAGATCATGGCTGATCTGAAGTGGATCAGTTCCACTTATCCGCCTGATCCCTATAACCCCTAATTCCCTTACCGATCAGGAATCCATCTATCCGTGATTTAAACATATTCAACGAGGTAGCCTCCACCACTTCAGTGGGCAGAGAATTCCAGAGATTCACCACCCTCCGAAAGAAGTAGTTCCTCCTCAACTCTGTCCTAAACTGACCCCCCTTTATTTTGAGGCTGTACCCTCTAGTTCTAGTTTCCTTTCTAAGTGGAAAGAATCTCTCCACCTCTACCCTATCCAGCCCCTTCATTATCTTATAGGTCTCTATAAGATCCCCCCTCAGCCTTCTAAATTCCAACGAGTACAAACCCAATCTGCTCAGTCTCTCCTCATAATCAACACCCCTCATCTCTGGTATCAACCTGGTGAACCTTCTCTGCACTCCCTCCAAGGCCAACAATCCCACCCAGGCCCTACTCCCATAACCCCATATATTAGCCATACTAATGTCAGGGGGTAATTTAGCATTGCCAATCAACCTGACCTGCACATGTTTGGGGTGTGGGAGAAAACCCATGCAGACACGGGAAGAATGTGCAAACTCCACACAGTCACCCGAGGCCAGAATCGAACCCGGGTCCCTGGCGTGAGCCAGCAATGCTAACCACTGTGCCATGGTGCCGCCCTAGGAGGTAGTGTCATGGTCTTAGAGTAAGGGTAGCAAATTTAAAACAGAGTTGAGGAGAAACTACTTCTCCCAAAGGGTTGTGAATCTGTGGAATTCACTGCCCCAAAGTGCGGTGGATGCTGGGACAGTGAGTAAATTTGAGGAGTTAGACAGATTTTTAATTGGTAATGGGTTGAAGGGTTATGGGGAGAAGGCAGGAAAATGGGGATGAGGAGCATATCAGCCATGATCAAATGGCGTAGCGGACCCGATGGACCGAATGGCCTAATTCTGCTCCTTTATCTTATGAACCTAAATGTGAGGTGATGTACTTTGGTAGATCGAAACAGGGCAGGAGTTACTCAGTTAACGGTAGGGCGTTGGGGAGAGTTACAGAACAAAGAGATCTAGGGGTACATGTTCATAGCTTCTTGAAAGTGGAGTCACAGGTGGACAGAGTGGTGAAGAAGGCATTCGGCATGCTTGGTTTCATCTGTCAGAACATTGAATACAGGAGTTGGAATGTCTTGTTAAAGTTGTACAAGACATTGGTACGGCCACACTTGGAATACTGTGTACAGTTCTGGTCACCCTATTATAGAAAGGATATTATTAAACTAGAAAGAGTGCAGAAAAGATTTACTAGGATGCTACCGGGACTTGATGGTTTGAGTTATGAGAGGCTGGATAGACTGGGACTCTTTTCCCCCTGGAGCATAGGAGGCTGAGGGGTGATCTTATAGAGGTCTATAAAATAATGAGGGGCATAGATCATCTCGATAGTCAATATTTTTTCCCAAAGGTAGAGGAGTCTAAAACTAGAGGGCATAGGTTTAAGTTGAGAGGGGAGAGATACAAGAGGGTCCAGAGGGGCAGTTTTCTCACACAGAGGGTGGTGAGTGTCTGGAACAAGCTGTCAGATGTAGTAGTAGAGGCGGGTACAATTTTGTCTTTTAGAAACTATTTAGACAGTTACATGGGTACGATGGATATAGAGGGATATGGGCCAAATGAGGGCAATTGAGACTAGCTTAGTGGTATAAAAAACGGCTGCATGGACAGGTTGGCCCAGAGGGCCTGTTCCCATGCTGTAAACTTTTGACTTTTTGAAGGAAATCAGCATTAATAGAAAAATGGTTTTAGGAAATTGATGGGATTGAAGGTGGATAAATCTCCAGCTCCTGATAATCTTCATCCCAGAGTACTTAAGGAAGTGGCCCTGGAAATAACACATCCATTGGAAAATGACCACCCAAAGTTCTCTGGAATAGTTCCTACAGTTGGAGGGTAGCTAATCTAAGCCCATATTTCAAAAAGGGAGGTAGAGAGAAAACAGGGAACTATAGACCAATGAGCCTAACGTTGGTACTGGGGGAGTTGCTAGAGTCCATTATGAAGAATAACTCAGCATTTGGAAAGCAGTGGCATAATCAGACAAAGTTACTATGGGTTTACAAAAGGGAAATGATGCTTGACAAATCTATTGGAGTTCTTTGGGGATATAACTAGTAGAGTTGACCAAAGAGAACCAGTGGACGTGGTTTACTTAGACTTTCAGAAGGTTTTCGACAAGGTCTCACACAGACTATGTAAATTTAAAGCGCATGAGATTGCAGGTAATGTCTTGAGATGGATAGAAAGCTGGTTAGCAGATAGGAAGCTAAGAGTTGGCAGAAATGGGTGTTTTTGCACTGGCAGGCAGTGACTAGTGGGTTACCACAGGGATCTGTGCTCGGATCCCAACTGTTCACATTACATATTAATGATTTCGAGGAGGGAACTGAATGTATTATCTTCAACCCAAAGAGAAAATGCTGGAAAATCTCAGCAGGTCTGGCAGCATCTGTGCGGAGAGCAAAGAGCTGACGTTTTGAGTCCAGATGACCTTTGTCAGACTTTGGAAATAGACACTTCTGACCTTATGACGAAGAAATTAATTGAAGGAGGAGGAAGGTCACTGATGAAGCTGCTTGGGCATAGGGCTCTATCCCGAGGAGTATCTGCGGTGATGTCCTGGAGCCGAGATGATTGACCTCCAACAACCAGGACGATCTTCCTTTGTGCCAAATATGACTCCAACCAGCGGAGAGTTTTCCCCGATTCCCATTGGGTCATCTGGACTCGAAACATCAGCTCTTTTCTCTCCACAGATGCTGCCAGACCTGCTGAGATTTTCCAACATTTTCTCTCTTGGTTTCAGATTCCAGCATCCGCAGTAATTTGCTTTTACCCATTGAGTCCAGTTTTGCTAGGGCTCCTTGATGCCACACTCAAGTGCGGGTTGATGTCAAGCGCTGTCACTCTCTCGTACCTCAGGAGTGTAGCTCTTTTGTCCATCTTTGAACAAAGGCTGTAATGCAGTCAGGAGCTAAGGACCCTTGTGGAACCCAAACTGAGCATAAGGTTATTGCAAGTGATGCTTCATGGCGCTGTTGATGGCCTCCTCCATCACTTTACTGATGATCGAGAGTAGACTGATTGGGCACTAATTGGCTGGGTTGGATTTGTCCTGTTTTGTGTACCAGACATACCTGGGCAATTTTCCACATTGCCGGGTAGATGCCAGTACTGGAGAAACTTGGCTCGGGATGCAGCAAGTTCTGGAGCACAAATCTTCAATACTATTGCTGCAATATTGTCAGGATCCATAACCTTTGCAATATCCCGTGCCTTTAGCCATTTCTTGATATCACATGGAGTGAATCGAATTGGCTGAAGACTGGCATCTGTGATGTTGGAGATCACCAGAGGAGGCAGTGATGGGCCATCCACTCAGCACTCTGACTGAAGATTGTTGCGGATGCTTCAGCCTCATCTTTTGTACGGTTGTGCTGGGCTCCTCCATCATTGATGATGGGGATATTTGTGGGGCCTCCTCCTCTAGTGAGTTGTTCAATTGTCCACCATCATTCTCGACTGGATGTGGCGGGACTGCAGAGCTTAGATCTAACCCATAGGTTGTGAGATCGCCTAGCTCTAACATATGCTCTGTTTGCTGTTTGGCATGCAAGTAGTCCTGTGGCTTCACAAGGTTGACACCTCATTTTTAGGTATGCCTGGTGTTGCTCCTGGAATGCCCTACTGCACTCTTCATTGAAAGTAGTCTTACAACACCAGGTTAAAGTCCAACAGGTTTATTTGATAGCAAGAGCTTTCGGAGAGCTGCTCCTTCATCAGGTGAGTGAAGAGTTGGGTTCACAAACAAGGCATATGTGAACCCAACTCTTCACTCACCTGATGACGGAGCAGCGCTCCGAAGACTCTTGCTACCAAACAAACCTGCTGGACTTTAACCTGGTGTTGTGCGACTACTTACTGTGCCCACCCCAGTCCAAGGCCGGCAACTCCACACCACTCTTTATTGAACCAGGGTTGATCCCTTGGCTCAGTGGTAATGGTAGAGATGGGAATATGCAGAGCCATGAGGTTACAGAATATGGTCGAGTACAATTCTGCTGCTGTTGTGGTTGACTCTTAACTGCCCTCAATGGGCAAT
Source organism: Mustelus asterias (assembly GCF_964213995.1). Taxonomy (NCBI): domain Eukaryota; kingdom Metazoa; phylum Chordata; class Chondrichthyes; order Carcharhiniformes; family Triakidae; genus Mustelus; species Mustelus asterias. The sequence goes on along the minus strand of NC_135802.1, from coordinate 2,374,186 downwards.
AAATGCTATGATGTGGAATAATAAATGCTATAAATAATAAATGCTGACCAGCCAGCGATGCCCATGGCCCACAAATGAATTTTAAAATGTTGATGATCCACAGTGCTTCATTGATTTTGGGTTGTTGGATCCATTCAAATCTATCACAAAGAGCATGGTGGTGGTGCCACACATGATGGTGGGTATCCTCCGTGTGAAGACCAAACCAGGAGGACTGTGCGCGGTTTGGACTTTCTTACCCAAGGAAGAATAGACTGGCCGTAAAGGGAGTGCAACAATGGTTCACCAGTGTCTCAGAATAAGGGGCAAACCATTTAGGACTGAAATAAGGAGGAATTTCTTCAGAGGGTGGTTAACCTTGGAATTTTCTACCCCAGGACTATGGAAGCTCAGTCATTGAAAATGAGAATATGCCACTCAACACATCTCCCTCAACACCATTTTCCTGCACTATCCCCTTATCGCTTGATGGAGGCATGGAGGCAACATATCATCCTGGAGTCGATGGTCACAGAAATGCCTGTCTAATCCCCTAATTAACAAATCCCCTACAAGTATTGTTTTTCAGTGATAGTGGAGTCAGACACTTTAGGAACATTTAAGCGGTTATTGGATAGGCACATGGAGCACACCAGGATGATAGGGAGTCGGATAGCTTGATCTTAGTTTCAGATAAAGCTCGGCACAACATTGTGGGCCAAAGGGCCTGTTCTGTACTGTTCTATGTTCTATGTTCAACTCTTGTTTCTCTCCTGCACAACTATTAAGTTTAATTATTGGTGTCACAAGTAGGCTTACATGAAGTTACAATGAAGTTACTGTGAAAATCTCCTAGTCGCTACACTCCGGCACCTTTTCAGGTAGACGGAGGGAGAATTTAGCATGGCCAATGCACCTAACCTGCACACCTTTGGACTGTGGAAGGAAATCGGAAAACCCAGAGAAGCTCACAAAGACACATGGAGAACATGCAAACTCCACACAGACAGTGAGCCAAGCCAGGAATCGAACCCGGGTCCCTGGCACTGAGGGCAGCTGTGCTAACCACTGTGTCACCCCGAACTTAACAGCTTATGTTGCCACAGATTTCCACTCTTCCTGCACTTTTCTGAGGAACCATTGCCCTCATCAATATCTAAAATGGAAACCTGCTTAGTGGGCAAGGTTGACTCGGGGAATTGCTGCACTATCTACCTGGCAGTCACCCATTCCCTCTCTCCCTGCATGCTCCTAACCTGCAGTGTGAGCATCTCTACAAGTGCGAGCCATGTCGTTCTCTGCCTCAGATGCACTAGTGACTCCGGTTGCCGCTTGCTGTCCAAAACCCAGAGCTCAAGCTTCTGCAGCCAATGATACGTCCTGCAGGTATACTTGGGACACATGGTGCTTCCATGACTTCCTACATTCCACTCAGCTGAGGTGCCTGCCAAATCTTAACTTTACTACTGTTAAGTAGAACCAGCTTCTTTCCCTGCACCAAATTAAGAACCAAATGTTGGAGGTAGACAAAGGAGAACCTCCTTATCCTCTTCCCCCAACTCTCTCAATCAGTAAACCGCCAGCTGCTCAAGCTGCAAAGTCTGCAAAAAGGGGTCATGAAATGTCCTTGGCAGACAGGATTAAGGAGAATCCCAAGGCATTTTATTCATACGTTAGGAACAAAAGGGTTGTCAGGGAAAAAATCGGACCTCTCAGGGACAAAAGTGGGGAATTATGCTTAGAGCCCAAAGAAGTAGGGGAGATCCTAAATGAATACTTTGCGTCGGTATTCACAAAGGAGAGGGATGTGTTGACTGGGAGTGTCTCGGAGGGGAGTGTTGAACCGTTGAAGAAAATCTCCATTACAAAGGAGGAAGTGTTAGGTTTTTTAGAGAATATAAAGACTGACAAATCCCCAGGGCCTGAAGGAATCTATCCAAGGCTGCTCAGGGAGACGAGAGATGAAATCGCTGGGCCTGACGCAAATCTTTGTCTCGTCACCGGACACAGGTGAGGACCCAGAGGATTGGAGGATAGCTAATGTGGTCCCGTTATTTAAGAAGGGTAGGAAGGATAACCCGGGTAATTATAGGCCGGTGAGCTTGACGTCCGTGGTGGGGAAGATGTTGCAGACAATTCTTAGAGATAGGATGTATGCACATTTAGAAAGGAATAAACTCATTCACGATAGTCAGCATGGTTTTGTGAGAGGGAGGTCATGCCTCACTAACCTGGTGGAGTTTTTTGAAGAAGTGACTAGAATGGTTGACGAGGGAAGGGCCGTGGATGTCGTCTATATGGACTTTAGTAAAGCGTTTGATAAAGTCCCTCATGGTAGGCTGGTGAAAAAGGTTGGATCTCATGGGATAAAGGGGGGGTGGCTAGATGGGTGGAGAACTGGCTTGGTCACAGAAGACAGAGGGTGATAGTGGAAGGATCTTTTTCCGGCTGGAGGCCTGTGACTAGTGGTGTTCCGCAGGGCTCTGTGTTGGGACCTCTGCTGTTTGTGATTTATATAAACGATCTGGAAGAAGGTGTAGCTGGGGTGATCAGTAAGTTTGCGGACGACACAATTGGCAGGACTTGCAGATAGTGAGGAGCATTGTCAGAGGCTACAGAAGGATATAGATAGGCTGGAAATTTGGGCAAAGAAATGGCAGATGGAGTTCAATCCTGATAAATGCCAAGTGATGCATTTTGGTAGAAATAATGTAGGGAGGAGCTATACGATAAATGGCAGAACCATAAAGGGTGTAGATATGCAGAGGGACCTGGGTGTGCAAGTCCACAGATCCTTGAAGGTGACGTCACAGATGGAGGTGGTGGTGAAGAAGGCATATGGCATGCTTGCCTTTATAGGACGGGGCATAGAGTATAAAAGTTGGGGTCTGATGTTGCAGATGTATAGAACGTTGGTTCGGCCGCATTTGGAATACTGCGTCCAGTTCTGGTCGCCACACTACCAGAAGGACATGGAGGCTTTGGAGAGAGTGCAGAGGAGGTTTACCAAGATGTTGCCTGGTATGGAAGGGCTTAGTTATGAGGAGAGATTGGGTAAACTGGGGTTGTTCTCCCTGGAAAGACGGAGGATGAAGGGGGACTTAATAGAGGTGTATAAAATTATGAAAGGCATAGATAGGGTGAACGGTGGGAAGTTTTCCCCCAGGTCGGTGATGACGTTCACGAGGGGTCATAGGTTCAAGGTGAAGGGGGGGGGGCGGAGGTTTAACACAGATATCAGGACATATTTTATACAGAGGGTGGTGGGGGCCTGGAATGCGCTGCCAGGCAAGGTGGTGGAGGCGGACACACTGGGAACGTTTAAGACTTATCTAGATAGCCACATGAACGGAGTGGGAATGGAGGGATACAAAAGAATGGTCTAGTTTGGACCAGGGAGCGGCACGGACTTGGAGGGCCGAAGGGCCTGTTCCTGTGCTGTATTGTTCTTTGTTCTCTTTGTTCTTTGTCTCACGTGGGCTGCCCTGTCCTGGATACTAGAGCTGGACTGCTTTGAAACTGCACTCATCCAGCTAAGTGGACAGTATTCCATATGACTTGTGCCTTGTAGATGGCGGACAGGTTTTGAGGAGTCAGAAGGTGAGTTACTCACTGCAGGATTCTCAGCCCCTGACCGGCTCTGGTAGCCACAGTGTTTATGTGGCTACTCCAGTTCAGTTTCTGGTCAATGATAAACCCCCCCCCCGCCAGGATGTTGAGAGTGGTGATTCAACGATGGTAATGCCATTTGTCATGGGGCATTGGTTAAATTCTCTCGTCGGGAATGGTCACTGCCTGGCACTTGTGTGGTTGCAATGTTACTTGCCATTTACCAGCCATTCTTCTTCAAAACAGTGCCGAGAGATCTTTTCCATCCACCCAAGCAGACAGATAAGAACAAAGAACAGTACAGCACAGGAACATGTCCTTCGGCCCACCAAGCCTGCACCTATCACCTTGTCCTATCTCGACCAACCGCCTGTATCCCTCTATTCCCCACCTGTTCTAATGCAGATAAGTCTTAAATGTCACTAACGTGTCTGCCTCAACCACCTCACTTGGCAGTGTATTCCAGGCCCCCACCTCCCTCTGTGTAAAAAAAACTTCCCCTGCATATCTCCATAGAAATGATGACTTGCTCTAGCGGGTTTGCACACTCTCCGAGACACCATCAATCAACGTGTCCCTCTCTTTTGTGAATACCGATGCAAAGTACTCATTCAGGATCTCACCCACTTCCTTTGGTTCTACACATAATTTCTCTCCTTTATCCTCGAGTGGACCAACTCTTTCTCTAGCTAGCCTCTTCTTATAAGGTCTCAGTTTAACACTGCACCTGAGATGTGCAATGTCCCTGTGAATCTTTTTTGTATCTGCTGGAGTTGCATACAATAGACATTCCAGAATAATGCCCTGCAATTCTCAGTCTATATTCTCAAGCAAGTTATTCAATCGTTAACAAGAGGAGGAATGACAAAGAATTCTTGTTCATTTTTTTCCCCACACCTGTGCTTCAAGCAGGGATCACTGATATCACTATCCCTGGCACAGGTTCCAGGAGCCTCAGCACAGATGAGGTGTAGTGATGTGAAACCTGCCAAGCTGGCTGCTGTATAACTGCCCATACCAACCTGAGCCGTGATTTTAGCGGTTGCTGCAGCTGCTGCCACTGCTGCTGCAGGGGGCAATCCACCAGGTGCTGCAGGCGTCATCAATGGCATCGGAGGGGTCACCGCTTTCCCAACACGGAGGAACTGGCCACCGAGATCAAAGAGGTTCATGGAAGACACTGCATCTTGCGAAGACTGGGCCTTCTCATACTCTGCACAAAGCAACAGGTTCAGTGTTTATGCAAACAGGAAGGGCCACAGGTGCAGCACTTCACACTGGGTCGCATAAGATCAGAGAGGAAATAGAAGCTGGAGTCGGCCATTCGGCCCAGATCACATTCCACCACCTCACACTGGACCAGTCCCCACATTCAAAGTCCAACTGGCACGAGGGGCTTCTCTGCCCAAATTTCAACCCTGTTATCTGGCTTCTCTGCACCACCCCACCTGTCCTCAAGGACACTAACCCCCACCCTTTTCACTCACTCAGTGAGACCAGACAAAATGGAAGGGAGTTTGGACATGGGTGGTGGAAGGTAGAACAAATGTAACAGGAGTCCAGGGAATTCAATGAAATAGGAAAAGGAGGAATGTGAATAAAAAATTAAAGAATGTAGCTTAATGGTTACGCTACTACAGAGGCCGGAGTTCGTGGTTTGGAGACACGAGTTCAAATCCCAGCATGGCAGCTGGGGAAATTAGTTTAAACACACTGGATATAAAAGCTAGTTACAATAATGGTAACCATATAACTACCAATTATTTTCAACTCATCTGGGTCACTAATCTCGTTTAGGAACAGAAATGTTGTCATTTATCGCAAGGGGAATGCAACAAAAAAGATGTTTTGCTACAGTTGTATAGGGCGTTGGCGAGACCACATCTGTAGTACTGACAGTTTTGGTCTCCTTATTTAAGGAAATGCAATAGAAGCAGTTCAGAGAAAGTTCACTCAACTGATTCCTGGGATTGTGTGTATAGGTGGGGCGGGGGGTTATCCTATGGGGACAGGCTGGGCCTGTATCCATTGGAGTTTATAGAGAAATGAAAATTAACCTTATTGAGACACATATTAACCTGAGGGGACTTGAAAGGTTGGATGATGTGATATCATGAAACAAGGTTCTGAGTGGGTAGTCAGAGGTTGTTTCCCCTGGCCAGGGGAACAAAAAACACCAGGGCACAGTCTAAGGATAAGGGTTGCTCATTTAGGACATAGAGAAATCTCTTCACTCAAAAGATTGTGAATCTTTGGAATTCTACATCCCAGTTGTGAGTACACATTGTTGAAAATATTTAAGGCTGGAAGATTTGGGGTCTCAGAGAATATTGGAAGTATACAGGAAAGTTGAGACAGGTCGGCAATGATCGCACTGAATGGCGAAGCAGGCTCAACCAAGGGGGCCTTACAGTCTATTCCTGCTCCTATTTCTCAAGTTCTAAAGAGGCAGAGGAACAGAGTAGAGTAAATGGAAAAGTGGAGCAGTGAGGGAGATGAATGAAGCGGAAAAATTAAATATTCAATCTGTTTGTGAAGTTCCATGAGCCCTAAACAGCAATTCCATCAAATCAATGGTTGTATTTACATGGACAAACATTACATGCTTATAACCTCACAGGTGTAATATGTAACTCAGACTCAGCCACATATAATTGCCAGCTTACGGACATTTTGAATTGAAAAACTGAGATCTCTAATTTAAAATTGTCCTTTTTCATTCTTGGAGAAATCACGGGCTGCATCCACAATCCTCTAACTCCAGTGGAGTTATGCAGAGGTCAGACAATGCCTGTGTGCACACCATTAAAAACACAAATTATAATAGTCATCCTTACCTCTCTTTTCCTCACCTTGTTCAACCTTCCTTTACCTCGCTCACTCCTCTCCACGTGGTGAATTCCATTGTACACTCTTGTCTCTTCCTGGGGTCACCCTGCACTGCTGCCCTTGTTCCAACAGCATCTTACACATTCCAATCAGAGGCATTTTGTAAGGAAGCAGGGTTTGTCAAGTTTTCAACTCCAGGTGAAATGTTTCTACCTCTCCAGCGGTTATTGAGCAATCAAGAGTTGCTGGTATGATTATTGATCTTGTGTTGAGTTGAGGCCACAATATACTGAGAGGGATAAAAGGGGCGAACGGACGCACTAATCAATCCACAAGGGCTCCCAATGACACAATGATCCAATGAGCTGGGTTGTCATCACTGTAGTTAAAAGGGTTCCTCTGGGCCATCAGCAATCAGATATCCTGGGTGACCAGTTTTAGAGTCAGAGGTAGTGACAAGGAACAATCTGCTTGAAGTCTGCAAGTATCTGTAGTGTGCTGCACAGATGGAAAGCTGAACACACTGACTGGAAGCAGGCAGCTGAAGTATGTACTGAGCAACAGTACACCTGGTTTCTAGAGACTGTTGCTATCAGTGGTAAATGTTACCAGCTGTTCTTCAAGGTTGAGAATCATGATTTTGCTTGATGCAGGAATATCCTCAGTACCACAATAAATTATGGGAATCCCAGCCAAAGTACAATCTACAGCAAAATGTTGACCTTATCAGGGTGCAAGTTGCACTGTGTAGGACAATGTGTGGAGCAGGTTGTAGAATATTGCTAGGCTCAATAAATCTCCCTTTCAGTTATCAGAGGGTTGTTCATCCACTGAATGGCCTGATTCAACACTTAATCTGAGATGGTTTCACTAGTTCCAAGATCAGCATACGCAACAAGGAAACTCACTGAGGCCATTTTACTTCTGAGTATTGTAAGGAGTGCCTCTTTCTTAAGGCATTTCTTAAAGAATTGTATAGCACTTTTCAGACGGACTGCAGATCTGGTGCTCCTTACTCACTATATTGAATCATCGGCAAACCTAATAGCTGCTTTCAAGTGCCATGCTGAGAGTCTGCAAAACTCAATGCACGCCATGAAGACATTGGACCTTCTGATCCAAATGATTCACTGGACTCACTGACAACCTTAACTTGGACTCACATATACCACAATTGTTTTTTTTCGTTTGCCTTTAACTGCAAATTCCTATTCCAGGCTAAGCTTGTGGCATTTTAAGATGCTGTTCCAAACCATTCTCTCTCGTGGTTCACAAGTCCTAGACATGTAACAAAACGGCCTCCTTCAGCCCACACAAATCAGGAGGGGCAAGCAGTGGGGTGGATTTGAGACTAAAAGCAGAATGGGGTACACACAGGGAGAGGGGCCAGAGTCAGCTTCATAATAGACATGCAGCCTTTGCCAAAATTGTTTGATAAGAGAAACACAGGCGAACCCAGTGAGTGAAAGCAGAGGATTCAATAAATTTAAAGAGGGATCTGAACACATTCTTGGTAAACAGGGTGTGTGAGATAATGGACGGGAAGCCTTTAACCACTGGATTGGCATAGATAAGATCAAATGGTGCCAATGATTTTGAATAGGGAGTGGAGGCAAGGGAATTGCAGCGACTGGAACTTGTTTGACTGATTGATTGGTTTAGGCAGACAGAAAGGAACTTCCTTGAGCTTTTCCAACTGGTCTTCAGTTCTCCCAGGAGTCAGTAGTTTGAACAACTGAAAGGTGCAGATAGGATAGAGGGGACTGCACTTCCCAGCTGCTTGATGATGGGTCCCAAGTAACCTTTATATCTCCATACAAGTAATTGGTGACAATTACCACATGGTTGTGTAATTCTAGAAGGACAAGGCGATGAGTACGTTGAAAGTTACCCCCAGGACGCTCCAAAGGAAGATACACGTCATACAACTAATGAAGAAATGTAGGCTGAGTTGTTGGATTACATTACTTATTGGCAAGGGTTGAAACACAAACTGGTTTTGGAGGATTCACTGCTTACCTTGATTAGCTTTTGTAGTCTGGTGAAGTACTGCGTGATGAGGTATGGAACGTGCCCAGGCTGTGGTCAGCAAAACGGTGAGTTATGCTATTCACTATATTAGTTCAATTTACTGTCCAAATGAGCCAAGGTTCAAAACATGGTGATCAGTCATATACTAATCAGTGACAATAGTCTGTCCTAACAGCAGATAAAAGTCAGAACCTCATTTCCTCATAGATGGCATACTGGCACTGGAGATTAGAAGCATACATCCTGTGACAGCCACAATCACCCATCTTAAACGAGTCCACATCAGCCGTTGGTAAAGTTACTAATCGACCGGTCACATGGATTCATCAATGACACATGAAGGACATACAAAATCAACCACATGGCTCTTGAGCCTGTGCATAGCTGGGCAAGCAGCAGGAAGCTTATCAGTGCTCTGTGCTGGTAAAGGGAATCTTAGCTCTTTACCTTCATACATAGGATCCACGTGGTATCAGTAATGGGGTATGTCATAACCTGGAGAAATTGTGCATCATCTATATTTGTAATTCGTTTGGTTTGGATGTTTCCAAGCACAGTTGAGATAGTCTATGAACAGTAGAATCCAGAGGACAACCTAGTTTTTCCACTACATTGTCAGCTGCATTGGCATTAGATTCCTACATTACAAAGAGCACTCGCACTGAATCACAAAACACCACCATTTCTTCCATCTACTCCGAATACAAAAAACCTCAGTCCGTTAAGACCACTTCTCAAAAAATGTCAAAATGTCTTAAGTGTCCAAGGATTCTACTTGATCATAAAATTGTTACAGTGCAAGGGGCCCATCATGTCTGCATTCTCTCTGTGAACAAGCAATTCACCTAGTGCCATTCCTTAGCTTTCTCCCACTAACCCTGCACATACTTCCTCTCCAGATTAGGGGTAAAAAAAAAAAAGGGCGGCATGGACAAGTTGGGCTGTAAACCTCTGACTCTATAACAATCTAATTCCATCTGAACTTACAAATTAGGAGGTCGTCACTCGGCCCCTCAAACCTGCTCTGCCATTCAATAAGATCATGGATGATCTGATTGTAACCTCAACCCCACATTCCTGCCGACCCCTGATAACCTTTCACCCCCTCGTTAATCAAGAATCTATCCAGCTCAGCCTTATAGATATGCAAAGACTCTGCCTTTTGAGGAATAGAGTTCCAAAGACTCACCCCTCTTTGAAAAAAAAGTCTCATCTGTCTTAAATGAGTGATCCTTTATTTTTAAAAAGTGACCCCTAGTTCTAGATTCTCCTACAAGAAGAAACATCCTCTCCACATCCACCCTGTCAATACCCCTCAGGATCTTAAAGGTTTTGATCAAGTCACCTCCTATTCTTGTAAACTCTAGTGGATACAAACCTAACCTCGCCAACCTTGCCTCACAAGACAATCTGTCCATTCCTGGCATTGGTCTGGTAAACCTTCTCTGAGCTGCTTCGACTGTATTTACATCTTTGCTTAAATGAGATCAATTCTGTACACAATACTCCAGATGTGGTCTCATCAATGCCCTGTACAAGTGAAGCATAGCCTCCCTACATGTACAATCAATTCCCCTCACAATAAATTATAATATTCTGTTAGCTTTCCTAATTACTTGCTGTACCTGCCTATTGTGATTCATGCGCTAGGACACCCAGATCCCTCTGCATCTCAGAGCTCTGCAATCTCGCACCATTTAGATAATAAGCTGCTTCTTTATTCTTTCTGCCAAAATGGACCATTTCACATTTCCCATATTATATTCCATTTGTCAGAGCTTTGCCCACTCAATCCATCCACTTCTCTCCTACCTATCTCGTGTCACTGCAATTTAGCAATACCTTCAGTCCTTTCACCCAAGTCATTTATATAAATTGTAAAAGGTTGATACCCCACCACTGATCACTGCCCTCATCACACCCTGCCAATCAGAAAAAGACATTTATGCCAATTCTGTTTCCTATCCGTCAACCAATCTTCTATCCGTACCAATATGTTACCCCCTATAACATGAGCTTTTATTTTCTGCACTAACCTTTGGTGTGGCACTTTATCAAATGCCTTCTGGAAATCTAAGTACAGTACATTCACTGGTTCCCCTTTATCCACAGCACGCGACTCCTTCAGAGAACTTCAATAAATTGGTAAGACATGATTTCCCATTCACACCATTGACTCTGTCTGATTGCCTTGAATTTTTCCAAGTGCCTTGCAGGCAGTGCATTGCAGAAGTTAACCACTTGCTTTGTGAAAAAGATTTTCCACATGTCACTCTCGCTTTTTTGGCCAATTACATATCTCAGTTACATATCAGTCTCGATCTTTCACAAGTGGGAAGAGTTTCTCCCTATCTACTCTGTCCATATCCCTCATGATTGTGGACATCTCTATCAAATTTCCTCTCAACTTTCTCACCAAGGAAACAGCCCCAATATCTCCAAACTATCTTCAGAACATTGAGTCAGAGTTTGACAGCACAGCAATGGGCCCTTCGGCCACCAAGCATCTATCTGTTCCAATCTTATTTTACAGAAATTGCTCCATAGCCTTGTATGCAATAGCGTTTCAAACACCCACCTAAATGCTTCTTAAACGTTGTGAGGGTTCCCACCTCCATCACCCTTTCAGGCAGCGAGTTCCAGATTCCACAACGCCCTGGGTGTAAAGGGTTTTCCTCAAATCCCCTCTAAATCTCCACCCCCTGGTTATTGAGTCCTCCAAGGGGAAAAGTTCCTTTCTATCCACCCTATCTATATCCATCATAATTTTGTACGTCAGGTCTCCCTCAGCCTTCTCTGCTCGAAGAACAACCCAGCCAAACGAGCATCTCTTTGTAGCTGAAACATTCCAGCCCAGGCACCCTGGTGAATTTCTCTAGTGTAATCACATTCTTCCTATAATGTGGCACCAGAACCTCACACAGTACTCTACCGTGGCCGAACAAAAATTGCTAACACGTCCTCCCCTGCAATGCTAATCTGTTCAATTATATCACAGTTCCCCTCTGCTTTCTATATCTACATCATCCTTCTCCATAGTCAATACAGGTGCAAAATACTCGCCTAATATTTCACCTACATCTTTCAGCTCCACACACAGGTTGCCTAATGGGTCCTACTCTTTCCCTGGTGACCCTCTTACCCTTAATATAAAGCATGTTGGGATTTTCCTTTATTTTGCCCAATGTTTTTCATGCCCCATCTTTGCTCTCCTAATTTCTTTTATAAGTACTCCCCTGCACTTTCTATACTCCTCTGGGGCATTCAATGTTTGGAGCCCTCTGTATCTGCCTAAGTCTCTCTTTCCTTATCCAATCCTGTATATCCTTCGACATCCACAGTTCTCTGGAGTTTTTGGTCCCACCCTTTACCTTTGCATGAATATGCTGCTTTTATAGCCTCTCTGCTTCCTTATTGAATGGCTCCCATTGCTCCGATGTGGATTTTCCTACAAGTAGCTGCTCCCAGGCCACTTTAGCCAGATCCCGTCTTATCCAATTAAAATTGCCCTCCCCCTATTTCCACTTTGTCTTTGTTCTTTTCCATAACTGCCTTAAATCTTACTGAGTTATGATCACTATCACCCCATTGACAGCCCTACCACCAGCCCAGCCTCATTCTGTAGAATCAGGTCAAGTCCTGCTCCCTCTCTTGTAGGACTTTCTATGTGCTGGCTCTAAAAGCTCTCTTGGATGCACTTTAAGAATTCTGCGCCCTCTAAGCGTTTCACTCTGACTGTCCCAATTAACTTTGGGAAAGCTGAAATCCCCTACTATTATATTATCCTATTGTATTTACACTGATGAGCAAGACTAAAAGGAGGAATTTCTTCTCTCAGAAGATTGGGAGTCTTTGGAATGCCTTGTCACAGGGAGCTGTGGGCACAGAATCCTTGTGTATATTTAATGCTGAGATAGATAAGATTTTTGATCAGTAAGGGAATCAAGGGTTATAGAGAAAGGGCAGGGGAGTGGACATGAGGAATGGTGGATCAGAAATGATCCTACTGCATGGTGGATAAGACTGAAGGGGCCAAATGGCCTACACCTATTTCTTATGATCTTTCTTCTGCAATTTGCCTAAACATCTGCTCTTCTATCTCACCTTGGTGGTTTGGGGGCCTATAATATATTCCCAGTGACGTAACTGCCCCCCTTTTGGTTTTAAGTCCCATCCATATGGCTTCAGTTGAGAAGCCCGTTAAGATATCATCCCTCCTCATGGCAGCCATCGCGACACCATCTCCAATTATCACCCACCCCCATAGCAATATCAGGCTCCCTCATTTCTTCTGTCTCACCCACAAGATCCTTGCACTGAAATGCCATCCAGTTGTGCCATATTCCCTTGTCTAACTTTGCTGTCTTGCAGACTGACTGGCTTTTTCTTTTATATTTGGCTGTGCATCACCCTTATTGTACCTCCACTCTAACCCATCCCACTGCCAAACTAGTTTAAACCCCCACTCCACTGGGAACCGTTCCTGTGATTGTGAGAAAGGATATATTGGCATTGGAGGGGTTGCAGAGGAGATTCACTAGGTTGATTCCGGAGTTGAGGGTTGGCTTCTGAGGAGAGACTGAGTAGACTGGGGCTATACTCATTGGAATTCAGAAGAATGAGGGGAGATCTTATAGAAACATATAAGATTATGAAGGGAATAGATAAGATAGAAGCAGGGAAGTTGTTTCCACTGGCGGGTGAAACTAGAACTAGGGGGCATAGCCTCAAAATAAGGGGAAGCAGATTTGGGACTGAGTTGAGGAACTTCTTCACACAAAGGGTTGTGAATCTGTGGAATTCCCTGCCCAAAGAACAAAGAAAATTACAGCACAGGAACAGGCCCTTCGGCCCTCCAAGCCTGCACCCACCATGCTACCTGACTTAACTAAAACCCCTACCCTTCCAGGGACCATATCCCTCTATTCCCATCCTATTCCTGTACTTGTCAAGACGCCCCTTAAAAGTCACTACCATATCTGCTTCCACTACCTCCCCCGGCAACGAGTTCCAGGCACCCACTATTCTGTGTAAAAAATCTGCCTCGTACATCTCCTTTAAGCATTGCCCCTCGCACCTTAAACCTGTGCCCCCTAGTAATTGACTCTTCCACCCTGGGAAAAAGCTTCTGACTATCCACTCTGTCCATGCCTCTCATAATCTTGTAGACTTCTATCAGGTCTCCCCTCAATCTCCGTCGCTCCAGTGAGAACAAACCAAGTTTCAGTGAAGCAGTTGAGGCTACCTCATTGTTTTTAAGGCAAGGATAGATAAATTTTTGAACAGTAAAGGAATTAAGGGTTATGGTGAACGGGCGGGTAAGTGCAGCTGAGCCCACAAAAAGATCAGCCATGATCTTATTGAATGGCGGAGCAGGCTCGAGGGGCCAGATGGCCTTCTCCTGCTCCTAGTTCTTACGTTATGATTGCTTTTGCTGCACTCATGCTCCAATGCCTTCATATCTTTATATCAATGCAGTAAACCAGTCAAGTGATATACACTTCACAATCTGAAAGCTCCCAAATTCCCAAGAACAAACTGCAATTAGAAATCAGTAGTTCTAAACATCTGATTATGTACCAAGATGATGTACCCAGGTTTTGATCTTACCCCACACACCCTCATTCATCACTGAACCCATAACATTTAATTAGTTGCCCACATTTTGAAAATACCATCAACCCAATATTCAGAGACCCAAATATTGACTCCATCCATGTTTCATTCACCTTCCAACACCTACTCAGACACCCAAGGCACTTACTGTTTATTCACACAGCTCCTTGTAAAAACAAAATTATCCCAATCTCATGGTCAACTCATTTTCTGAAGCACCACTTTCTACTAATATTGTACACAAAATAAAATGGTTAAAAAAAGCAGCAGATAAACATGTTGGAAGCGTTATCAATGCAGTCACCAATACATTCAAGATGTCCATGCCAATCAATGGCCCATTGAGGTGCAATTAGTTGCCACAGTGCCCACTCTTCCAATGTAGCACTTGGCTGCAAAACCGTTCTAGTTACTGATTCTGCTTTATTTTCTGTATTGAAACATAGAAATTGTTAGTGGAAAAATATCATTGTCCATTTGGTTCACTGCCCAGTATCCTTATAGTTGCAATGATAATGGAGTTGACGACAGCCATCGATCTCTAATAGTTAGGTTAAATTAGACACAGACACAAACTGAGGAAACACTCAGGTGTGGAGAGCTTTGGAAACCATACGTCCATAGTCACCTGTTCTTTCCGTATTCTCATTTCCGAGATGGCCATCTAGGTATGGCATGTAGACTGCAGATTATCTCCAATGAGTGGTACAGAGCACGTCAAGGTCAAAAGGGGTGCCCAACAACAGCATCAAAGTCTTGCAGACAAAGGACTGCTTACGAGCAACTCTGCAAATGGGCAACACAGATGAAGAGCATCCAGATCCAGAAATTCAAGATAATGGAGATGGCACAAGTCTTGGATAACTGAGTCACAGTGAAAAGCCAAATGTTAAAAATGCAGTGTATCTGCAACCGTGACAGTGACATTGAAGTGTCTTTGCAAGCGCGCTTGCCAGCTCGTGTGTACGTGCAGAGATCTATACTTAAAGCTGTACTAAGCAGAAGCAACATCAACTAATAGGAGGAGAGGAGGAAAGATGATGATGCTAAGGGGTGAACACTTTCCCACTTTGCTCCCAGTTCTGGCATTAGCAGTGGTTGAGATGAAATGCATGACTTGTCCTCTGAATCTAGCAATGAGCTTTTTCTTCCAGTCATTCCTAGTGCATCAGGACATTTCGTCCAATTCTGCTGTTCTCTGTCCTGACAGCCTATCAATGTTAGGCAAGTGGTATTCTGGCCAAATTTAGAGGCCACGATGCTTTGCGGTGGGAGGAGAGGAGGAAGGAGGAAAAAAAGGAGAATCAAAATGGCAAAAAGAAATTAGGTGGAGAATGTTGAAACTCATTACTCAGGATTTACAGGAAGCTGAGAGCAGCCTTTCACTCCATCTGCCTGGGCAGGAGTGATTGCTAAATCTGAGGTGAAAGATCACCATTCTATCCAATTTCGCTTTAGATACCTGCCAGGCCTTTTATTTTAATTTTGTTAAATGGGTGTGCCTCCCTTTTGCCACAATACCGTCACGAAACCAGTTTTACCAACAGAACACTCACCAATGAATCCATATCCTTTATGCTTCCCCGTTGTGGGGTCTCGGGCCAAGGTGCAGGATTTAATCTTTCCAAAGGCCTCGAACACACTTTTAATGTCATCATCCGACAGATCCGGGTGAACGGACGCGACATAAATTCTGTTAAACGCCCTGGCTTCCTCTGCAAGCTGGTCTATGATTGGTTGAGCTTGTCCTATGTTACTCGGTCTGCCAACCTGTAACAAAAGAAACCCCCGCCAATTACAGACCAAGCTAGAAATTAATACGAACCATGCCACTTCTCCTGGAAAACACGGGCTAAGAATTGGAGCGCCACCCGAAATCTTCTGGGACATTGGAAATACCCCAGAAATGTTGGCAAATGGCCTCATTAGTCATGAAATTAAGTGTGCCTTACATAGTCTGTTCCCATTAGGAAGAGGCCATTTTTTGGTTAAAGATTATTTTTCGTCAGACCTCACTCATCAGAAACACTCGGCTTGAGTGTTCAAAAGGGAAACCCTAGTGTGTTTTACAGGAGAGCGTGTAACATGCTGGCACATCTAATTAAAGGGAAACTACACCTCATTTAAAAAACAGTAAATTTCCTGCTCCCACGCACAGTCCCCTGCCAAGCACTCTGAGTCACACGTTGTGGTGCTACGGAGAAATCCAGCCCGTAACCTCGTGTTTGTTCACCACCGGGAAAGGAAGGGGGCGAGGGAAGGGGTGGAGATCCGCCGCCCACACGCTTACTCACGGTGCATTCTAGGTAGAATGACATCACTGCAGCTGCACTGTACAAAACCTTCCACAGAATTTATTACCTGTGGAAGACTTGTACAGGGCAGCTACAGAACAAGCAGACCAGAGTGATGTCACCCTACCTAGAATGCACTGCAAGCAGGAGAAGGAACAGCGACACCGGGCAGTGGGAGAAAATGCAACGTCACGAGCTGGACTTCTCCCCAACACAGCAGCGCACAACTCGGAACAATTGGCAGAAGACTGAGCCTGAGAGCAAGTTATTGAAACTTACCACTTTTTAAATGGGCTGAAGGCCCCTTTAACAGATATCAAACACAAGTGGCTATCTGTGTACGTTTACTAGGAGCATCCTGACCTGTTCCCCCAGCCAATCGCAAAACTTCATGGGGGTGTGGCACTCTGGATCAGCACTAAAACGCAACCTGCTGTGGAGACAGGCCAGAACTATCACAGTAAACATACCGGGTTGTTAGAAAGAAAAAAATCAGAGACTGGTTTCAGAACTGTGGAGCATTTATTATTTGAAACTTGAATTACAAGTTGACTTGTGGTTGGTGGGAGAACCCTCATCCTCCAACTGATGTAAATGTTCAACATGACCGGTAGCTTTTAGGAAGAACAAGGGATGGGAGGAACAGGAAGTGGTTTCGTAAACAGGGATGCAAGTATTTTATCTATTGAAGGATTATTTATACTTGGTCTGCAGCATCGAAGAGGAGAAAAACTTTGGAAGCATAGGCTAGCAAGAGCTCCAAGTAACATTTTCTTGCGGATAACTGCCCAAGTTTGGAAATAAACCAGCTCCAAACACAAAAAGGCCCAAGTGGTCCAAGAACAAAAGGGAGCCTGGGATTGTGACGCAGGCCAAAAGAGAGCGGCAGAACACGATCAAGAAATCTAGATGTGTAGATGGCAAAGTAATGAACAAGCGACATGACAGAATATAGATGTCCGCAAGATCAGTAATGTCTGGATCCTAACTAAGGTCCAGATGGAGTCGGTGTTCTCCACTTGCTCTCTGACCTAGACTGCGAGGCTCCACTAGGCAGTTCCGTGTTCAGTCTTCAGTCACTAACAGTAGAATCTCACGGGTCAATTGCTCTCAAGTGACCCACAGCAATCTACATATTTCACTGGAGGTAATTAAGCCAAAGATCATGGCAGTGCCTGCTCAAAGTTCCCTTTTGCATTTTGCACAAAGGCATGGTCAGAGTCAGCTGCCAACTGCGGCAAGCCAAGAAAAGATGCCAAGTACTGAATGAACAGACCAACGGTCAAAGAAAATTAAATTTAAAAAATAAATTACTGGGGGAAATAGTTTTATTTCAAAGAGGAAAGAAAAAGCCAGTGACCCTTGCCCATCAGCCCACCCTCAGACAAATTAAAATATCGGGATGGCTCCTGGAGGTGCAGTCGCTGAGAATGTCCAGTGTTCCCACAGGCTGCGGACACCTCAATGCTGGAATTTACAGCTGCTGATTCTTCTGATCAGAATGGCTGTCGGAATGGTGAGGGAGGGCTCTACAGCCGAGTCCTGTTCTACATAAAAGCTTGGAGGAGACACAAAGAAAAGAAAAGTTGTTTCTAAGCACATAATAGGAATGGTTACGGTAGCATTCATAAAGTCAGCAACAACCCAGAGCTTAAACAAAGCCACCAGAAATCTGCTTCCAATAGGCTGGAGGAACTGACATTGATTTTGTTGGGATCAACTATAAGAAGCCATAAGGAGGGCTCCTGCCCCACCAACCACCCACATCCTTATTGTTCCATTAACGTCTGGGAGGAGATATTTTCATTTCCCCTTTCTGAATCCTCATGCCTGTTTAATATTATTCACACATCCCCCACAGGATCCAATATATCCCCCCACTTTCAACATCCTTTTCCATTTTGCATCTTCTCTACATCCCTTCCACTCAACTAAGCTGTTTGTTTCCTGCCTCCTAGAGGCATCCATTTCTCTATCTCGTCCTAATCGCACCCTTCCCACCAAACCTAATAAAATGTTCACGCAAGCAAGTTAGCAACTCTACACCTTCCCCAACCCTACCCTGATGATTGGCTTGAACCCACCATCCAAATACCCCTTATACCATTCTAAGAATCGTGCCCCCATCCTCAAAGACTGGACTCATTACACCTCAGTTCTGCCTTCCACTGGCATTACCCACCCAACAGACATTAACCCAGGTGACTCCACTTCCATGATCTACCTTGATTCTTGCAATAAACACTGGCACTTTCAGAAACATTGTCTGGCATCAAGTACGTTGCTTCCAGCTGCCATAAAAGCCCACACAAAACACACAAGGGTACACAAATCAATAATACTCGATGGCTAATTTGTCAAAGCTCACTTTGCACCACATCAGTTCCTCCAATTATGCCAAATCAGTTGCAGCTATTAAGTTTAGTCATCCCATGACCTATTCCTAGCCTTACTTACCAACGCTGCTGAGAAGTCTCAAGTTGGAGCAGTAACCTGTGGTTCACTCTGTCGGTCCACCTATCACGGCTCACGTACAGAGGTGCCTTTGTTAGCAGCAACGGCACTCACTGATCTGTACCAGTGTGCCCGGGACACAACACCCTAAGTCAATAAACCTGGAACATCTTGTATAGAAATTAAGCTACGGTTAGAAAACAAAAGAGCTAACTCGAATGAAAGAAACTCTACATCATTAAGTGTTCATCAGAATTCTGATGGAGGTCATTCCAATTTTGAACCTGATTGACGGGACAATGAACTGTGATGAAATAAAACTGGCCAACTAGAAAACATTTTAAAAACAGAAAAGTTCAGTTTTGCTTTGCAAGTGAAGGGTGTCACTGCTGACAAGATGACAATGCAATGAGATTTCACAGTTGCATAGACTGCTGACAACCTATTGTACAAGTGCTGACTGTATCATTATCCAACATATATCCATGAGCAGACAATCACCATGTGTTAAAAAGGGCACAATATAAGTCAGTAGGGCCCTGGATTTTCTGTTCTGATGTCACCTTGGGCTTTATCCTTTAGCACAGTACACTGGATTTCATTTTGCATTTGGGGAAAAATGATAAAGAACTGAAGGCTCTGTGGAGACCCTAATCTGGTCAGATAGCTATGTATTAAATTGTTGAGGTCACCTACCTTGATGTTTCTGCCTCCCAGCATCACCGAGTTCATCTGCTCAAGAGCAAGCTGAGCTGCCTCTGGAACCTCGTACTCCACAAATGCAAACCCCTACAAGCAAAAGGAAGGGCCTCACTCTCAGCTCTGCTACAGCACAGTGTATGCCAGAGGTATGGTGCCAGCTGACCCCAGCCATCTTGCGCATACACACACCCACATGCTAATTACTTAATTGAGATCTTAACCTGGAAGTGCACTTGAGCAGGGGCATAAGTTTACGGGCAGGGGGTTTACAGGGGATGTGAGAAAACCTTTTTTACCCAAAGGGTGGTGGGAGTCTGAAACTCACTGCCTGGAAGGGTGGTGAGGCAGAGACCCTCACAATATTTAAGCAGTATTTAAATATGCACTTGCGATGCCAAGGCACACAAAACTAAAGGCCAAGTGCTGGGAAATGGGATTAAAGTTTATTAGTCGCAAGTAGGCTTAAATTCACACTGCAATGAAGTTACTGTGAAAATCCTCTATTAGAATAGTTAGGTGGCTTGTCTTTGACTGGCACAGAAATGATGGGCTATGGTTTTATGAGACTGATCTTGCTTAAAGGCCTCAATTAATCCCTCAAGTCTGTTTTACTATTTAATCAGATTAAGGTTAATTTGTTCTTTAGCTCCATATCTCTCGATATTGTTGCCTAATGAAAATCAAGCCCAGTTTGGAAGTTATATTGACTCCCAATATCCACAGACTTTTGGGGGACAGAGATTGTGATTTCCATTACTGCGTGAAGGAACCTACTTCACATTCTCAATGGCATAGTCAATTAACCTGACCATCCTTGGAGTGTGTGAGGAAACTGAAGCACCCAGAGGAAACCCACGCAGACACGGGGAGAATGTGCAAACTCCACACCGTCATCTGAGGTGGAATTGAACCTGGGCACCAAATGAAGAGCTTGTCGTATGAGGAACGGTTGAGGACTCTGGGTCTGTACTCATTGGAATTTAGAAGAGGGGGGATGAGGGGGGATCTTATTGAAACTTGTAGGACACTGCGAGGCCTGGAAAGAGTGGCCATGGAGAGGATGTTTCCACTAGTAGGAAAAACGAGAACCAGAGAGCACAATTTCAGGCTAAAGGGACGATCTTTTAAAACAGAGATGAGAAGGAATTTCTTCAGCCAGAGAGTGGTGAATCATAGAGTCATAGAGGTTTACAGCATGGAAACAGGCCCTTCGGCCCAACTTGTCCATGCCGCCCTTTTTTTAAACCCCTAAACTAATCCCAATTGCCCGCGTTTGGCCCATATCCCTCTATACCCATCTTACCCATGTAACTATCTAAATGCTTTTTAAAAGATAAAATTGTACCCGCCTCTACTACTACCTCTGGCAGCTTGTTCCAGACACTCACCACCCTCTGTGTGAAAAAATTGCCCCTCTGGACACTTTTGTATCTCTCCCCTCTCACCTTAAACCTATGCCCTCTAGTTTTAGACTCCCCTACCTTTGGGAAAAGATATTAACTATCTAGCTGAACTGTGCCTCCCATTATTTTATAGACCTCTATAAGGTCACCCCCTCAGCCTCCTACGCTCCAGAGAAAAAAGCCCCAGTCTATCCAGCCTCTCCTTATAACTCAATCCATCAAGTCCTGGTAGCATCCTAGTAAATCTTTTCTGCACTCTTTCTAGTTTAATAATATCCTTTCTATAATAGGGTGACCAGAACTGTACACAGTATTCCAAGTGTGGCCTTACCAATGTCTTGTACAACTTCAACAAGATGTCCCAACTCCTGTATTCAATGTTCTGACCGATGAAACCAAGCATGCTGAATGCCTTCTTCACTACTCTGTTCACCTGTGACTCCACTTTCAAGGCGCTATGAACATGTACCCCTAGATCTCTTTGTTCTGTAACTCTCCAACGCCCTACCATTAACTGAGTAAGTCCTGCCCTGGTTCAATCTACCAAAATGCATCACCTCACATTTGTCTAAATTAAACTCCATCTGCCACTCATCAGCCCACTGGCCCAATTGATCAAGATCCCGTTGCAACTGGAGATAACTTTCTTCACTGTCCACTATGCCACCAATCTTGGTGTCATCTGCAAACTTACTAACCAAGATGATCACAGGATTAGATAGGGTGGATAGTGAGAGCCTTTTTCCTCGGATGGTGATGGCTAGCACAAGGGGACATAGCTTTAAATTGAGGGGTGAGAGATATAGGACAGATGTTGGAGGTAGGTTCTTTACTCAGAGAGTAGTAAGGGCGTGGAATGCCCTGCCTGCAGCAGTAGTGGACTCGTCAACATTAAGAGCATTCAAATGGTTATTGGATAAACATATGGATGATATTGAAATAGTGTAGATTAGAGGGGCTTCAGATTGGTTCCACTGGTCGGTGCAACATCGAGGGCCGAAGGGCCTGTACTGCGCTGTAATGTTCTATGTAACCATGCCTCCTACATTCTCATCCAAATCATTAATATAAATGACAAATAACAGTGGACCCAGCACTGATCCCTGAGGCACACCGCTGGTCACAGGCCTCCAAGTTTGAAAAACTCTCTACAACCACCCTCTGGCTTCTGTCAAGAAGCCAATTTTGTATCCATTTAGATACCTCACCCTGGATCCCGTGAGATTTAACCTTATGCAACAACCTACCATGCAGTACCTTGTCAAAGGCCTTGCTAAAGTCCATGTAGACAACATCAACTGCACTGCCCTCATCTACCTTGGTTACCCCTTCAAAAAAAACTCAATCAAATTTGTGAGACATGTGAGAATCTGTGGAACTCTTTGCTGCAGAAGGCTGTGGAGGCCAGGTCATTGAATGTCTTGAAGACAGAGATAGATAGGTTCTTGATTAATAAGGGGATCAGGGACTATGGGGAAAAGGCAGGGGAATGGGGATGAGAAATATATCAGCCATGATTGAATGGCTGAGCAGACCCGATGGGCTGAATAGCCTAATTCTGCTCCTGTGTGTTATGGTCTTATGGCGCTGAGAGGCTGCAACGCTAACCACCAATCCATACTGATGCAACACCATCACAATCTCAACTGCAATAGCTCCAACTTTCTGTTGCCTGCCATAGGAAGGAGATAAAGACTTTGAAAAAACTCGATGGCCACTCACTGGAAAACTGCCTAGGATAAGGGAATGCATTCTAGTTTGGAACTCTGGGTTATATTCCCTGAACGAGGTGATTAAGGGGTGACTTGCTGGGGGAGGCGATGGCCTGGTGGTATTATCGCTAGCCTATTAATCCAGAAACTCTGAGGACCTGTGTTCGAATCCTGACACAGCATATGTTGGAATTTGAATGTGATAAAAATATCTGGAATTAAGAATCTACTTATGACCATGAAACCATTGTCGATTGTTGGAAAAACCCATCTGGTTCACTAATGTCCTTCAGGGAAGGAAATCTGACGTCCTTACTCGGTCTGGCCTACATGAGGCTCCAGAGCCACAGCAATGTGGTTGACTCTCAACTGCCCTCAGGTAACTAGGGATGGGCAATAAATGCTGGCCAGCCAGCGACGCCCATGTCCCACAAATGAATAAGAAAGGGAACTGACTTTTCCCTCTAGTACAGGAAGCCGAAGAAACACAAGGCCTTACAACATCAGATAAGCAGCTGAAGCAAGGTATTATTTTCTTTCTCCGTTCTTCTCAGAATATGCCAAGAATGTGCAATGTACAGCTTCCAATGAATATATTCCAAGGACAGGAAAGAATTATTAAAATGACTAACAAAATGGAAGAGCAGGCTCAAAAGGCCAACTGGATTTGTTCTGCTTCCCATTCAGTTCCCTCAGTGACATAAAATTGCTCTAATTTCTCCAGTTTTCCTTTTAACCCTGCCCTTTTTGTGTCACTTTTGTGACTCTGAGTCACGTCGAGCTCCTACTCATGCTCAATAATCAGACTGCACGTGATAATGGAAGCTTGGACTGAGTGTTTTAATCAGTACAGTTTCAGTGTGTCCTCCGACTGGTTCTCTATTCCTCCTTCATATACCACATTATTATTCAATGTTCTATTTGACCAGTCGATTGCTGCTCCATAATAAGACACCACAAACACGTAGGATGAGAGGAGACCTAATAGAGGTATATAAAATGTTGAGAGGCATAGATCCGGTGGACTCTCGGAGCCTTTTTCCCAGGGTGGAAATGGCTGCTACGAGAGGACACAGGTTTAAGGTGCTGGGGGGTAGGTACAGGGGAAATTTTTCACACAGAGGGTGGTGGGCGAGTGGAATCGGCTGCCGTCAGTGGTGGTGGAGGCAAACTCAATATGGTCTTTTAAGAGACTCCTGGATGAGTACATGGGACTTAATAGGATGGAGGGTTATAGGTAGGCCTAAATGGTAGGGATATGTTCGGCACAACTTGTGGGGCCGAAGGGCCTGTTTTGTGCTGTAGTTTTTCTATGTTTCTAAATAACAGGTCTACAAAACTCGCCATCACCACCCAACCTTAACTAGATTTAAAATCTGCAGTGTCAATACTCAGGATTAGAGGGAACAAGGAAACAGGTGGCCTTCTTTCTATATTCATGACAGAGCTCGACTGGTAAAAATTAAGCTTCCCTTTTTACCTCATTGCAATCAATTTCTTAATTGCCTTTGAAGTTAGTGCCCCAGCCTTCTAGTTCTCACAAGCATCTTTAATCAAAGTTACTCCATCGATGGTGATAAAGAACATCTCAAACACTGCTTGTCCCAGCAAGTGAACTGCAGCATTGTGCCAAGCACTGCTGGGACACCAGCTTATTTTGAAGTGTTGTATGGCCCATGATATTTAGCACCCTGAAGCTGGATTCCAGCTTTCACTGGGAGCCTTCAGTGATAGTGAGCCCACCAGTGCTACTCGGCCCTCAATAATACAAAAGTCTGGAGTAAGGTGACAGAAAAGAGAACCTTGTGTTTCATAGTGACCGAGTCCCAGGACATGTCGATGCTCTTGATTGGTCCAAATGGAGCGAAAGCTTGTCGGATGGTATCTTCTCCCAGCTCATAGTAAATTGATCCAACGTAAACACGACACATGATCGCCAGTGCACGCTGCCTCTGCGCTGCCATCTGATCCAGAGAGGGAATGGAAGAAAACAGAGTGAATATGTACAACCAGGCAACACTATTTAAAACACCCTAACAGACAGAGTCTGGACAGTAGGGACAAGTAACAGAGCATTACTGCATGTGGTTAAGTAACAGGGCTAATTTTTCAGGAAACTTAGCTGCTACACTGCTGTATGCAGATCTTAATTAACAAGTGCAGTATAAAATGTCTAGAGAAAAGAGCTAGCTCTTACTGCAGATTATACAGCCTTAAATAAGCATATTAAAGTTTGTCAGAATGGAGCCATTAAGGCATGGCTATAACTCATCTTTTACAGGCTAGAATGTCAAATCATCAGTATGAAGAACTGTAGGAGGGGCCTTTACTTCAATTAAAACGCAGTCTCTGCTCACAGCACTCTCCAATGAGGTGAAAGGCAGGGGGGCCTTGCTACAGTCCTGTGTATTAATGTACTGTCTGTAGTCTCATTCAGTGGACTTGTTTCATGGCGGTCCGGTAGTGTGACACCAACTGCACTCACACCCTAAAAACTAACTGCACTCACACCCTATTAGCTAGGGAAGGGGATAGGTGAGGAGAAGATTGGAGAAAGTGAAAGAGATTTCCAGAACTGTACCACACCTGAATCCACCAGCCTCAGCTATGGTCAGCACTTGGAAGCTCTGGGCCAGTTTGGCAAGTTTGGGGCAGGGATCTCGTCTTGGGCAAAAAAAAGAAAGGATTAAGGAAAAGGGGTGATCAGGCCAATCACGCAATAACATCGCACTGACAGAGAGAGAAAAGGCCTGGGCTACATTCTCCCTTCAAGTGGGAAGGAGGCATGAAGCATTGCTGCAAATTTGGAAAGAACACAAGGGAGAGGGAGATAAGAGGGGGATAGAATTAAAAGGGGGAAAGTAGAAAACACAAAATCTCTATTCCCCCCACCACTCCCACAAAAAGAAAACCGACAAAACAGTTGTGGAAATTATTCCAAAAAGCAGTCCAGATGTGATGAGAAGGGAAACACACACAGACATGCAAATGTCATTGCGAACTGAAAACCTAGCAGTGGAAATTTCCCCAAAGCTTAACAGTCTCACTAATAAAACGTACAACAAAACAGCCCTTATGACAACCTCCAAAAGATAATGTTGATTCAAACCAATCTTCTCAACAGGAAAGAGCAAGTGCTAATCTTTTGATGGCATTTACTCTCTCTCCCCTCCTCCCCACCCCTCCACTCCACCTGACACACTGTCTAAAGCATTAGAATCTAGTTACCTTGTGTGCCTGCACAGGTGCTTACAATGCCAGATTACCACCACTGCAGCAGAGGAGCTAAAATTGCTTACTCTGCTTTTAACCAAAATAAATCACATTGCTCAAGACATTTTGAAAACTCCAAGTGTTAGTGCTTTTTGACAAAAGTCCCTACCTGATCTTTGGAGTCGAGACAATCGCACAGTTCCCAGCATGCCCATTTTCGAAAGGAACCCAGTGTCTGATGAGAGGAAGTCACTTATGAAAAAAATCTAATAAAGCCTTTTTAACTTTGAGGTGACAGTAAGTGTTATGGATGTAGGTACGCCAGAGTTCCCGCTGGGATTTTAAAAAGTGAAGTGGCCTGAAAATGTTAAGTCCCCGTTTTCTTTTTAAATTTTTCACCATAAAGGCATAAACCATAATTAGTGCTTTGTAATTACTGCAATCTCCCATAGCAAAAACTTGTGTGTACTGCACTCAACACATTGAGACTGTACATATTCGGTTATATACAGTGAAGCCCCCTTATTGTTACTGCTCCTCTATACCCCTCTTTGCACACTGTCCAATACTTTCTCAAACATAGAACTGATTCAGTTAGTTTGGATAAATCAGTAGCTATTAATCACTTAATGCACTCTGATCTCTTGCTCCCCCCCCCCCCCTCAATCCCCTCAGGACACAGACTATGTCGCTTTCTCATCTCGAAGGATGGCTGCACACTGACAGAACAGATGAGATTTTTGAGGAGAGTTAAATCACTAAATTTGCAACAAAATTTACAAATGGGGTTGGGGAAGAGGGAGAAAGGGTGAAGGGAAGCAGCAGGGAGTGGAGAATTTAGAAAGAAAGGGTGTACAAATCACACGCTGAAGGGACCCAGAGTGCAAATATCCAGCAGACCTAGAGCCATTCACCGACTGCACAACAACACAGTTCTTCCGCAGTTTGACAGGCTGAGTGCGACAATAAAAGGGCTTCCGTATTGAACGTTTTTCACTATGGGACATCTCAGTATTTTATGACTGGTTTTGATATGATACCCACTACCCCTTCCCCAACTTTTAATCTATCCTCAAAAGATCAGTGACAGGACAAATCTACTGAAATTTTTTAATCAACAGGAACCCTGATGTACACATACATAGTTTCAAGTAAGCTCATTTTCAAAAAGGAACCCAGACTCTAATCAGAGACAGACTCAGGTTTGATATTACTGAGGTGACAAATAAAGAAAGGATGTGTGTGGACAAACAGTCAGACTGGTGAAGATTTCAAGCAGGCAGAGAGAAAGCACCTAGAACCCAGTACTTGAACTATCAAAACAGCAAAACTACTGAGGCTCGCAAGGCAGCCAAAGAAACAGAAAAGAAAATGAATGGATGGTGCACTGCGATTCAGAGTCCAACCAGCAAGCTGGATACTCAAGACTTCCAGCTAAGCCGAATACTATAACTGCACTACAAACTCCCTCAATGCCAGTATTTTAAAAATTAAGACACGGGCACATGGTCACACAGGCTTGGTTTAATGTGAGGCAGAATTAGTCCAATGTGAGCATACATGAGCACTGTAGCCTGCCTACGCAATGACTTTATCAGTCTGACACACTGCTCACAGTCCGAAAGATAACTTTAAAACAAATTTCTCCACAATGTAACAACACCTTTTCTTGTACCCTCCAGCCTGGTTAAAAGTTAACAATAAATAAACAGGTCAAAGCATTGGAAACCACAGCACGGCACCACTATCAAGTTACAATAACATGTGTAACATCAACAGTTCCAATATTTAGCTTTGGATGCACAACTTTTCTCCTCAGTCTACCTTAAAGCCCAGAGGGGTTATCCCAGCTGTGTACAATACAGGCCAGTGAGGCTCAGCAATCTTCCCTGGCGGGTCTCTGGTTTAGCTAATATTATAAACTGTCCTCCTTCAAATCAGCCACAACTTCTTGCTCAAAAAACCCACCTTGCTTCTGCATTTAGAAAGGTCTGTCACATTGCCAACCTCCCCTTCCTTCCTCAACTCAATGTGCTGTCGCCTCCCAAATTCTTCCCCCGTCTTCCCAGGGCTCCAGGTTTAGATCTCACCATTCAGACTTCTACCCATACCACAGTGCTGGAATAGCCTGCATCATAGAATTATAGAAACCCTACAGTGCAGAAAGAGGCCATTTGGCCCATCGAGTCTGCACCGACCATAATCCCACCCTTATCCCTACATATTTACCCGCTAATCCCTCTAACCTACGCACCTCAGGACACTAAGGGGCAATTTTGGCACGGCCAATCAACCTAACCCGCACATCTTTGGACATCAAAGTGACATCTTGTGACATCAAAGTCACAAAGGATATCACAAATGCCTATGACCTCCATGACCTAATCATTCTCAGCCTGTCTACATCCACATGATGCCCCTTGATGACATTCTGCAAAAGGGCATCAAGTTCCACATGTAACATTGATAACATCCAGTCATACTTTACATCTACCTCTCAACCTTGCACTATCTCCAATTTGTCAATCTGCATGTCCAACATCCAGGCTGATGAGCAGAAACTCTCGCCAAAAAAATATTGGGAAGAGAGAAGCCCCTGCCACAAGCACCATTCCCTCACCGGACTCTTCCTCTTCCTGCCCACTCAGGCTGAACCTGGCAGTTTGTAGCCTTCACGTCATATTTGACCCTAGAATAGGTTAGCTTCCAACCAATCACGCCTGTAACACTGTCCAACTCTATCCTCCCCCTGAAGCTTTCACACTTAAACATTGTTACCTCTCGACTGGACTATTCCGGTGCTCCCTTAGACAGCTATCCGTCTGCCACACGTAAAGTTGAGCTCATTTATCCCTTTCCGAACTCTTATCAAACCTTACCATCACTCGTATTCATTGACCTACACCTGGTTCTTGATCTGGCAACACCTTAATTTTTAAAATCCTCATCCTCACTTTCAAATTCCTCCATGGCTTCCTCCCTCCCTACCCCAATCATCTCTTCCAGCCCCACAAAATCTCTGCTCCTCCAATTCTGGCCTCTTGCGCACACAATTTTAATCGCTCCATCTGGAACAATCTAGATCTAAAACTCTGGAACTACTTCTTAATCCTCCATTTCCTATTTTATGACTTTTCTTAAAACCTATCTCTCTGACCAAGCTTTTGTTCAGATGCCCAATATCTCAATTGGTTCAGTGTTAAATGTTGTTTGATAAAGCACCCGTGAACTGCTTCGGGACATCTTACCAAGGTACAGGTGCTATATAAATGCAAGTTGTTGTTGTTTGGAAGTGGCCCCAAGCATGTGTACCAAATGAGAAATATTCCACAGGCATGTACACCCAGTTATTATCCAGCCAGATTGCACTGTCTTTACACTCATCAGTTTAAAACATCTCTCACTTGATCCACTGAATCCATTACAATGTTGTGTAATAGCTGATTTGGATCTGTTCAGAATATATCTGCCTGCCTCACCAAATGTCAAAAGATGACATTTTCTGAGAGCACCAACAGCTGCAAGGGTTGTTAGTCCTCATTTTTTCAGTGCCAAAGGATTGTTTGCTTTAGTAACTACTACATGCCCTGCACAGGGGACATGAGGAAAAACCTCCCCCACCCCCCAAAGGGTGGTGGACGCCTTTCCAGAAGGCGGTTCGGTTCCCGGCTTGGGTCGCCCTCTGTGCGGAGTCTGCGTGGGTTTCCTCCGGGTGCTCTGCTTTCCTCCCACAGTCCGAAAGATGTGCTGGTTAGGTGCATTGGCCATGCTAAATTCTCCCTCAGTGTACCCGAACAGGCGCCGGAGTGTGGCGACTAGAGGATTTTCACAGCAACTTCATTGAAATGTTAATGTAAGCCTACTGCGACACTAATAAACTTAATTTGCACACTTAGTAATGTCCTTTGTGTCATTGAAATACCATACTGCCACTATTCCCTGCAACAACTTCACCTGGCAGCAACCAGGGAGGGGTGTATCATACCCACTGATAGCACAGTAGACAAGCTGCTTCAGTATTGACAAGCCCTTCATCCACACAGAGGGAAGTCTCTGTACTGCCAGCTGATAGTGCTGTAGAGAGCCCAATGGCCTTTACATCGACCTGACTTGCTGACAGGATGAGAAACACATACAGTCCCCAGCAAAAGTGAACTCAGCATTCAATGCGTGGAAATCTCTCAATGAAATTCAAGCTTAACAAGCAATAAGAAGTCTGTGGAGTTTCTGAGGTGATAAGATTCTGGTTTATGGATGGACAGACAGATGGGCAGCAGTAAAGAGGAGATTGGGGGTGCGGTGGGTCAGAGGGTGGGTGGAAAAGAGAAAATAAGGAAAATTAAAACGTTCTCCCAAGTCAGAAATTGGGCAGGGACTTGGTCAAAACTCTCGCAGAGTTTGATGTAAGCCAATCCTTTTCTTACTTGATCTGTGTCATTGTGAAGAACATTGTGGAGCTCCCTGCGTTAGCCAAACAGCCAATTCACGCATGGCAACATCAATACATTACCCTCCACCTCACTCCCCTGGACCATATATACTAAAATAATCAGCAACTGTGATGAAATTGTGAATTTACTTTTCAGACAAATATAGAAATGGAGAAGAGGTGAGACCATGAATATGTAAAGACGTGGATATTAGCAATTTTCAGCGTGTGAAATATCAACACAAATTATTCGAGTATCTATGTTTTGAGAAGGGGTTCCTGATATTACACATTTTCTAATAACCACACCAGTTTTGAAAGTTGTTGAGTGTCCTTATTTGAGCCAGACACTATCATTGTTAGGAAAGTGTTTATATTTCTAAAAATCAAGTCTAGGATTAGAATACAGGGGTGGAAAATTTTACAACCTTCAAACAGAAGGGCAGCTGGAGCCAGAAGGCAGGTTGAAATGCTGCTCATCATTGAGAAGCACCTCTTCACTGTCAATGACATTACCGGAAATGGCAAAGCTCAATGAACACAAACGCAGGGCAAATGTCAGCAGGAGAAATGTTACAACAGGTCCAGGATCAATGCAGGAAAAATGTTCCACCCCCAAAATCAGAATTTAATAAAGGGTCAGCTCTTAACAGTGCACAAAAATATAACACTTCCAATCAGTATAACAACAGAATCAAGTAACTTCTTTCCATTAGGCTTTGTTCGCCTTGCGCACAATCCTCTTACAGTGATGGAAAAGCACATTGTAGAGGTGTGTTTCTGGAATTTCTGAGCTTGAAGCAGCATGGGCAACAGAATGAGGAATTAGTTTAAGTGAAAAGCTCAAGGAAAATGTAGACTTCAAAAGCATCCAAAGCACAAACCTAAAGTATAAATTCCAACCTAGGGCCATGGATACCATTGCAGCAACTATCTCAGATCAGAGACTTTGTGGGGCCCTTCAGCGCTCTGCTCATTGCAATGCTCCATTAGGAAACAACTAATTCCCCAATAGGAAATTCCTCACATCAACAATCAGGAGTCCCAGGTTCCGCTAACTCAAACTCTTCCTCAATGCAGAAAGGAGGCTCTTGGATTCGCATCAAATAGACAGTTTATCGACCCAGTCACTGACAGGGATCCAGTTGCTTCTACATAGCAACAGAGGAACAGGAGGCCATTCAGCCCCTCAAGCCAGTTCCATCATTTAATAAAATCAGATTGATCTGTGACCTAACTCCACGCACCCATCTTTCTCCCATATCCCTTCATGCCTTTGTTAATCTAAGATTTAAAATCAAGTAATCTGACATTAGCATTTATAAAAGTCAAAATCTCTACCATCAGCCCCAACTTTACTCATGAAGGGACTGCTTCTAATTTTAAAAAATGGCCCCTAGTCCTAGATTCCACAAGCAGCAGTTTCTCTCTACACCTACCTTTGCTTAATGTCTTAAATCTCAATCCTAGTATCCCTTCATCTTCTAGATTCCAAGGAATATAACTCTAGTGTGTGCAAATGCTCATAATTTAACCCTTGGAGTTTAGGTTTTCATTATGGTAAACTTATACTGCACTCTTTCCAAGACCAGTCTGTCTCTACGGTGTGGTACTCAGAACTAATCATAGTGCTCCAGGTGTGCAGATAACACTCACGGATATGGGACAAGTGCAGAAAAATGCACTTTTCTGCACCTATGATGGTAGTTATTGTCAGTGCAGACTCAATGGGTCGAAGGGCGTTTTCTGCACTGTATGACTATGACAGAACATGCAAGTCATGTGAATCGAGGGAGATAGTGACAGACTTCAAGAGAACATAGGCTAGTGGAATAGGCGGACAAGTGGCAGATGAAATTTAATGCAGAGAAATGTAAAGTGATATATTTTCTAAGGATGCAAGGAGAGGTAATATGAAATAGAGTACAATTCTACGTGGGTGGAGGGAGGGGGTTTGCACAAGGCTGTGTGTACACCAATCACTGAAGGTGACAAAGTAGGTTGGGAAAGGCTTTATAAACAGAGGGATGGCGTACAAGAGCAAGGAATTATAATAAACCTTTATAAAACAATGATTTGACCTCAAGTGCAACAGTGGACACATGTTAGGAAAGATATGAAGACATTCGAAGAAGCGCAAAAAAAGATTCACAAGAATGGTTCATGAGATGAGAGACTTATGTTACATGGAAGCTAAGGCTTTTCTCCTTGAAGAGAAGACAGAAGAGATTTGATTGGTATTCAAAATCTTGAGGGGTCTGGACAAAATAGATAGGGAAAACCTGTTCCCACTTATGAAAGGATCAGGAACTAGAGGACACGGTTTAAGGAGACTGTGACTAGGATTTGGAACTGCCAGTGGAGATGGTTTAGTATTTGATAGGAAATTGGATAATTACCCAGAGAGAAAAGATTTGCAGGTCGACAGGGGAAAAGGTAGGGGAAGTAGGACCAGCTAAGTTGCTCTCAGAAAAGGGCCAGCTGGTCAGGAAGGACTGATCCACCTTCTTCATGACTAACCATTCTATGATTCTAAGCAGGTTTTGGAGAGTTGACGCATGACTTTGACCCCACCTTGTGTTTTGCTCCTCTAGATTTAAGGCCAGAATCGATTATTCCCGTACCTATTTACATTTTAATGATAAAGGCAAAATACTGCAGATGCTGGAATCTGAAACAAAAACAGACAATGCTGGAAAATCTCAGCAGGTCTGACAATCTCTGTGGAGGGAAAATAGAGTCAACAATCTCGATGATTTTGCAGCATTTGCTGTTTTTGTGACATTTTAATGATCTGTGTGCTTGTTCTCAAGTCTCTTTGGACCTCTTACTGTTTTGAGCTTTTCACCATTTAGAAAGCATCATGTTCTATCCATTTTCAATCAAAAGTGGATTAATCATATTTGCCTATTTTGAAGTTTATCAGCCAGTTTTGCCATGCACTTAACCTTTCAATATCTTTGCAATTTTATGTTTCCATCTACACTGTTTAAATGCTTCCTATATCTGCGTCATCAACAGATTTGGATAGTGTTACAGAGCAATCTCAGTCACGGTATGCAGGCAGGAGGTGCTCCATACTGCTGCCTAGATAGGGGCCAGTACTGCATTCAGCAACTGATTGTGGAAAGGAACTGACGGTGCTACACAAAGAGCTCCACTGCTCCTCTACCACCACCCTCCACCTCACAAATTGTCGCAAAGGGATGCTGCTGTATCACATCCAAGTAAAGAAAGTACCATGTGACAAAAATCAAAGAAATTGAAGTTACTTACTTACTCCACAAGCTAACCAGAGTCAAACACACCAAATGCTAAATTGCTGCCCCCATTATCAGATCAGAGTCCACATGATCATGTGAGATCCAGCTGCATCTTAATGGGAGCAATTGGGGCTGTACAGGAACAGTGCATGGGCCCACGGCAGAAAGCTGCTGAGCCTCAGACAAAGCAGCCTCTTTACAACAACCGGGGAAAATGCCTGCACTTCAGCTGAGCACAGAGGCTTCTGCCTCAGAGTGACACCCCCACACCTTCACAATAAAGGTAGACCAACTGCATGGGCACGTATGCAGCACAGTACCAGTGAGAGCAGGAAAAGCAGGACTGCGGGCCCTGAGCAGGACTCACCTGCAGGTTGGTGAGCTGCTGCTGCTGGTGAGCGATTGTTTGCTTGACTAAAACACTCTTAATGCTTTGTTCCATTGCATACTTCTTAGCCTGAAAAAGAAAAGCAATTGAAAAAGTTACACTTTGCCAAATCTATTTAAAAGCAGTAAGAATTAGACAGCAGTACAATAGAAATGTGAATAAAGGTATCTCAGAAAAGGGAAGAAACATGGAATTAAACCTACTGTTATTACATTGGATAAACATCCACATGGAGCAGCTGGGCTGAATAACAGGTTTCTGTGCTGTACGTTGTACATAATTCTTGAAGATTTTATTTATTATAGAGTCAGAGGTGTACAGCATGGAAACAGGCCCTTCGGCCCAACTTGTCCGTGCCGTCAATTGTTTTTAGCCACTAAGTTGGTCCCAATTGCCTGTATTTGGTCCATATCAAGGGATATCAAGGACGAAGAGAA
Source organism: Mustelus asterias (assembly GCF_964213995.1). Taxonomy (NCBI): domain Eukaryota; kingdom Metazoa; phylum Chordata; class Chondrichthyes; order Carcharhiniformes; family Triakidae; genus Mustelus; species Mustelus asterias. Next base: position 2,339,827 of record NC_135802.1, on the reverse strand, counting down.
AGCGGTAGATGTGGTTTATATGGATTTTAGCAAGGCGTTCAATAAGGTCCCCCATGCAAGGCTTCTAGACAAAGTGAGAGGGCATGGGATCCAAGGGGCTGCTGCCCTGTGGATCCAGAACTGGCTTGCCCAAAGGAGGCAGAGAGTGGGTATAGATGGGTCTTTTTCCAAATGGAGGTCGGTCACCAGTGGTGTGCCCCAGGGATCTGTTCTGGGACCCTTGCTGTTTGTCATTTTCATAAATAGAACATAGAACATAGAACAGTACAGCACAGAACAGGCCCTTCGGCCCACGATGTTGTGCCGACCTTCATCTGAAACCAAGATCAAGCTATCCCACTCCCTACCATCCTGGTGTGCTCCATGTGCCTATCCAATAACCGCTTAAATGTTCCTAAAGTGTCTGACTCCACTATCACTGCAGGCAGTCCATTCCACACCCCAACCACTCTCTGCGTGAAGAACCTACCTCTGATATCCTTCCTATATCTCCCACCATGAACCCTATAGTTATGCCCCCTTGTAATAGCTCCATCCACCCGAGGAAATAGTCTTTGAACGTTCACTCGATCTATCCCCTTCATCATTTTATAAACCTCTATTAAGTCTCCCCTCAATCTCCTCCGCTCCAGAGAGAACAGCCCCAGCTCCCTCAACCTTTCCTCATAAGACCGACACTCCAAACCAGGCAGCATCCTGGTAAATCTCCTCTGCACTCTTTCCAGCGCTTCCACATCCTTCTTATAGTGAGGTGACCAGAACTGCACGCAATATTCCAAATGCGGTCTCACCAAGGTCCTGTACAGTTGCAGCATAACCCCACGGCTCTTAAACTCCAACCCCCTGTTAATAAAAGCTAACACACTATATGCCTTCTTCACAGCTCTATCCACTTCAGTGGCAACCTTTAGAGATCTGTGGATATGGACCCCAAGATCTCTCTGTTCCTCCAGTCTTCAGAACCCTACCTTTGACCCTGTAATCCACATTTAAATTAGTCCTACCAAAATGAATCACCTCACATTTATCAGGGTTAAACTCCATTTGCCATTTTTCAGCCCAGCTTTGCATCCTATCTATGTCTCTTTGCAGCCTACAACACCCCTCCACCTCATCCACTACTCCACCAATCTTGGTGTCATCAGCAAATTTACTGATCCACCCTTCAGCCCCCTCCTCTAAGTCATTAATAAAAATCACAAAGAGCAGAGGACCAAGCACCGATCCCTGCGGCACTCCGCTAGCAACCTGCCTCCAGTCCGAAAATTTTCCATCCACCACCACCCTCTGTCTTCGATCAGACAGCCAGTTACCTATCCAATCGGCCAACTTTCCCTCTATCCCACACCTCCTTACTTTCATCATAAGCCGACCATGGGGGACCTTATCAAACGCCTTACTAAAATCCATGTATATGACATCAACCGCCCTACCTTCATCAACACACCTAGTTACCTCCTCAAAAAATTCTATCAAATTTGTGAGGCAAGACTTCCCCTTCACGAATCCGTGTTGACTGTCCCGGATTAAGCTGCATCTTTCCAAATGGTCATAAATCCTATCCCTCAGGACCTTTTCCATTGACTTACCGATTAACTTCCATTAAGTTAGCTTATAGAGGTCGATAAAATAATGAGGGGCATAGATCAGCTAGATAGTCGATATCTTTTCCCAAAGGTAGGGGAGTCTAAAACTAGAGGGCATAGGTTTAGGGTGAGAGGGGAGAGATACAAAAGTGTCCAGAGGGGCAATTTTTTCACACACAGGGTGGTGAGTGTCTGGAACAAGCTGCCAGAGGTAGTAGTAGAGGCGGGTATAATTGTGTCGTTTAAAAAGCGTTTAGACAGTTATGTGGGTAAGATGGGTATAGAGGGACATAGAAACATAGAAAAACTACAGCACAAAAATGACCTGGATAAGGAAGTGGAGGGATGGGTTGGTAAGTTTGCCGATGACACGAAGGTTGGTGGGGTTGTGGATAGTCTGGAGGGATGTCAGAAGTTACAGAGGGACATAGATAGGATGCAAGACTGGGCGGACAAGTGGCAGATGGACTTCAACCCGGATAAATGCGTAGTGGTCCATTTTGGCAGGTCAAATGGGATGAAGGAGTACAATATAAAGGGAAAAACTCTTAGTACTGGAGAGGATCAGAAGGACCTTCTTGGGATCCGGATCCATAGGACTCTAAAATCGGCCCCGCAGGTGGAGGAGGTGGTTAAGAAGGCGTATGGTGTGCTGGCCTTTATCAATCGAGGGATTGAGTTTAGGAGTCCGGGGATAATGATGCAGCTATATAAGACCCTCGTCAGACCCCACTTGGAGTACTGTGCTCAGTTCTGGTCGCCTCATTACAGGAAGGATGTGGAAAAGATTGAAAGGGTGCAGAGGAGATTTACAAGCATGTTGCCTGGATTGAGTGGCATGCCTTATGAGGATAGGCTGAGGGAGCTCGGTCTTTTCTCCTTGGAGAGACGTAGGATGAGAGGAGACCTAATAGAGGTATATAAGATGGTATATAAGATGTTGAGAGGCATAGATCGGGGGGACTCTCAGAGGCTTTTTCCCAGGGTGGAAATGGCTGCTACGAGAGGACATAGGTTTAAGGTGCTGGGGGGTAGGTACAGGGGAAATGTTAGGGGGAAGTTTTTCACACAGAGGGTGGTGGGCGAGTGGAATCCTGCCGTCAGTGGTGGTGGAGGCAAACTCAATAGGGTCTTTTAAGAGACTCCTGGATGAGTACATGGGACTTAATAGGATGGAGGGTTATAGGTAGGCCTAAAAGGTAGGGACATGTTCAGCACAACTTGTGGGGCCGAAGGGCCTGTTTTGTGCTGTAGTTTTTCTATGTTTCTATGTCCCTCTATACCCATCTTACCCACATAACTGTCTAAACGCTTTTTAAACGACACAATTATACCCGCCTCTACTACTACCTCTGGCAGCTTGTTCCAGACACTCACCACCCTGTGTGTGAAAAAATTGCCCCTCTGGACACTTTTGTATCTCTCCCCTCTCACCCTAAACCTATGCCCTCTAGTTTTAGACTCCCCTACCTTTGGGAAAAGATATCGACTATCTAGCTGATCTATGCCCCTCATTATTTTATCGACCTCTATAAGCTAACTTAATGGAAGTTAATCGGTAAGTCAATGGAAAAGGTCCTGAGGGATAGGATTTATGACCATTTGGAAAGATGCAGCTTAATCCGGGACAGTCAACACGGATTCGTGAAGGGGAAGTCTTGCCTCACAAATTTGATTGAATTCTTTGAGGAGGTAACTAAGTGTGTCGATGAAGGTAGAGCAGTTGATATCGTATACATGAATTTCAGTAAGGCGTTTGATAAGGTTCCCCATGGTCGGCTCATGAAGAAAGTAAGGAGGTGTGGGATAGAGAGAAATTTGGCCGATTGGATAAGTAACTGGCTATCAAGGCATTTGCTACCAAATAAACCTATTGGACTTTAACCTGGTGTTGTTAAAACTCTTACTACCTCATAGAAGACAGAGGGTGGTGGTGGATGGAAAATTTTCAGACTGGAGACCAGTTACCAGCGGTGTACCACAGGGATCAGTGCTTGGTCCTCTGCTATTTGTGATTTTTTTCACTGACTTGCAGGAGGGGGCTGAAGGGTGGGTCAGTAAATTTGCTGATGACACCAAGATTGGTGGAGTAGTGGATGAGTTGGAGGGCTGTCGTAGGCTGCAAAGAGACATTGATAGGATGCAGAGCTGGGCTGAAAAATGGCAGATGGAGTTTAACCCTGATAAGTGCGAGGTGATTCATTTTGGGAGGACAAATTTAAATGCGGATTACAGGGTCAATGGCAGGGTTCTGAGGAATGTGGAGGAACAGAGAGATCTTGGGGTTCATATCCACAGGTCTCTGAAGGTTGCCACTCAGGTAGATAGAGCCATGAAGAAGGCCGATAGTGTGTTAGCGTTTATTAATGGAGGTTTGAGTTTAAGAGCCGTGGGGTTATGCTGCAACTGTACAGAACCTTGATGAGACCACATTTAGAGTAGTGTGTGCAGTTCTGGTCACCTCACTATAAGAAGGATGTGGAAGCATTGGAGAGAGTGTAGAGGAGATTTACCAGGATGCTGCCTGGTTTGGAGGGTAGGTCTTATGAGGAAAGGTTGAGGGAGCTAGGGCTTTTCTCTTTAGAGTGGAGGAGGATGAGAGGCGACTTAATAGAGGTTTATAAGATGATGAGGGGGATAGATAGAGTGGACATTCAGAGACTATTTCCTCAGGTGGTTGTAGCTGTTACTAGGGGGCATAACTATAAGGTTTGTGGTGGGAGATATAGGAGGGATGTCCGAGGTAGGTTCTTTACTCAGAGAGTGGTTCGGGTGTGGAATGGACTGCCAGCTGTGCTAGTGGAGTTGGACACTTTAGGAACTTTCAAGCGGTTATTGGATAGGCACATGGAGCACACCAGAATGATAGGGAATGGGATAGCTTGATCTTGGTTTCGGACAAAGATCGGCACAACATCGAGGGCCGAAGGGCCTGTACTGTGCTGTACTGTTCTATGTTCCAAGCTCACTCCTCAGCCTGCTACGCTCCAGAGAAAAAAGCCCCAGTCTATCCAGCCTCTCCTTATAACTCAATCCATCAAGTCCCGGTAGCATCCTAGTAAATCTCTTCGGCGCTCTTCCTACTTTAATAATATCCTTTCTGTAATAGGGTGACCAGAATTGCACACAGTATTTCAAGTGTGGCCGTACCAATGTCTTGTACAACTTCAACAAGACGTCCCAACTCCTGTATTCAACTCCACTTTCAAGGAGCTATAAACCTGTACCCCTACATCTCATTGTTCTATAACACTCCCCAATGTTCCACCATGAACTGAGTAAGTCCTGCCCTGGTTCAATCTACCAAAATGCATCACCTTGCATTTATCTAAATTAAATTCCATCTGCCATTCGTCAGCCCACTGGCCCAATTGATCAAGATCCCACTGCAATCGGAGATAACTTTCTTCACTGTCCACTATGCCACCAATCTTAGTGTCATCTGCAAACTTACTAACCATGCCCCCTATATTCTCATCCAAATCATTAATATAAATGACAAATAACTGTGGGCCCAGCACTGATCCCTGAGGCACACCGCTGGTCACAGGCGTCCAGTTTGAAAAACAACCCTCTGCAACCACCCTCCGGCTTCTGTCATCAAGCCAATTTTGTATCCATTTAGATACCTCACCCTGTATCCCGTGAGATTTAACCTTATGCAACAACCTACCATGCGGTATCTTGTCAAAGGCCTTGCTAACGTCCATGGAGACATCAACAGCACTGTCCACATCTCCCTTCTTGGTTACCCCTTCAGATAACTCAATCAAATTTGAGACACACGATTTTCCACTCACAAAGCCATGCTGACTGTCCCTAATCAGTCCTTGCGTCTCTAAATGCCTGTAGATCCTGTCTCTCAGAATACCTTCTAATAACGTACGCACGACAGGTGAGAGACTCACTGGCCTGTAGTTCCCGGGCTTTTCCCTGCAGCCCTTTTAAACAAAGTTACAACATTTGCCACCCTCCAATCTTCAGGCAGCTCACCTGTGGCTGTCGATGATTCAAATATCTCCGCTAGGGGACCCGCAATTTCCTCCCTAGCCTCCCACAATGTCCTGGGATATACTTCATCAGGTCCCGGGGATTTATCTACCTTGATGCACTTTAAGACTTCCAGCACCTCCTTCTCTGTAATATGTACACTCCTCAAGACATCACTATTTATTCCCCCAAGTTCCCTAACATCCATGCTTTTCTCAACAGTAAAAACTGATGAGAAGTATTCATTTAGGATCTCACCCATCTCTTGTGGATCCACACATAGATGACCTTGTTGATCCTTAAGAGGCCCTATCCTCTCCCTAGGCACAAGTAGACTTGCATTAACACTGCAATGAAGTTACTGTGAAAACCCCCTAGTCCTCATACTCTGGCACCTGTTCAGGAACACTGAGGGAGAATTTAGCACGGCCTAACCAGCACGTCTTTCAGACTGTGGGAGGAAACTGAAGCACCCGGAAGAAACCCACACAAACACGGGGAGAACGTGCAAACTCCACACAGTGACCCAAGCTGGGAATCGAACCTGGGTCCCTGGCGCTGAGAGGCAGCAGTGCTAACCACTGTGCCACCGTGCCGCCCCAGGAAGGAAATTGTGTCTCAAAGCAGGCTCTCAAATCATCGCACCCAGAGGCTTTTGCTTTGGTCCCAAAACAACCACACAACTAATAACCAAGACAAGAAACAATTCCTGCTGCTTATAGTGGGTGCATCTTGTTGGGTAAGGGTACAAGTTAGAGAATGCAGGTAGGTAAATGGAGTTCAGCTACATATCTGTGTTTATAATACTAATTGGTTTCCTATTGTTCCTAGGACCTGACAGCCAGAGTGCAATTGTGTTGCTGTCATTGTCTGTTAAAAAAAAAACCACATACCAAAAGATCAACAACTTTTCATTGATGTTTTGTTGCTATCTCAGTACTTATAGCACAAAAGCAGGTCACTTGGCCCGAGTGATCCAAGAGTGCTCATGCTCCACACAAGTGTCCTCCCTTCACCTCACCCGGTAGGTACATCTTGTTCTGTCCTTCCTCATGTGCATATTTCAACTGTCTTTGATCTCTCTCCCCCACCTCACAAGGTGGAAATATCTTCTCTCTGTCTACCATAGTTTTGAAAACACCTGTCAAAACACCCCATCTCTGCTGTTAACTTCCTCAGAGTGGCAATCTCCATCACATTGCCACTCTCGACAGACAGGCCCACGCTGGGCTATCACCCAACCATCCTCATTCAGGCTGGGTGAGACAGGAACAGTGCAGCCCATGCCCCCTCCCCAGCAGCACCAGCACGGAATAACTGGGTGCAGAGAGGCAACAAAGAGTGGGTGCCATGAAGGGGATGCTTACTGGGACATGGGAGCAGGCACCTTTCAAAGTGGGGAAGGGGGTGTCCCGGAGAAGGGAGCTGAAAAGGGGCTCACTGGTTCTTTAGGTAATTACTCTGGAGATGAAGCATTTTTTTCTCCTTCAAATTCTTTCAGAGTAACTATAAAACTGACAAAACTACCCAAAGTTCGTGATTGAATCAATCTGGGATGAGCATTCTAGCGGAAAGGATAGATAGGGTTGTCACAAGGACTTTAAAGTAATAAGTGGGGGGGAAAACAGCACAGTGGGGGGGCGGCACGGTAGCACAGTGGTTAGCACTGCTGCTTCACAGCTCCAGGGTCCCAGGTTCGATTCCCAGTTCGGGTCACTGTCTGTGTGGAGTTTGCACATTCTCCTCGTGTCTGCGTGGGTTTCCTCCGGGTGCTCCGGGTTCCTCCCACAGTTCAAAGATGTGCGGGTTAGGTTGATTGGCCAGGCTAAAAATTGCCCCTTAGAGTCCTGAGATGCGTAGGTTAGAGGGATTAGTGGGTAAATATGTGGGGGTAGGGCCTGGGTGGGATTGTGGTCGGTGCAGACTCGATGGGCCGAATGGCCTCCTTCTGCACTGTAGGGTTTCTGTGATTCTGTGATTCTGTGAAAAGAGAAGGGAAGGGTAAAACTAAGGGAAGTATAATGGAGTTTGCACATTCTCCCCGTGTCTGCGTGGGTTTCCTCCGGGTGCTCCGGTTTCCTCCCACAGTCCAAAGATGTGCGGGTTAGGTTGATTGGCCAAGCTAAATTGCCCCTTAGTGTCACGGGATGCCTAGATTAGAGGGATTAGTGGGTAAATGAGGGTTAGAGGGATTAGCAAGTAAAATATGTAGGGATACGGGGATAGGGCCTGGGTGGGATTGTTGTCGGTGCAGACTCGATGGGCCGAATGGCCTCTTTCTGCACTGTAGGGTTTCTATGATTCTATGAAGGAGAACTTAGGTGATGTTAGGATTCAAAAAAAGGTATAAAAACACTTTACCTAAACGCTTGTAGCATTTGAAACAAGGTAAATCAGTTGATGGCACAAATCATTGTGAACGAGTATGATTTAGTGGCCATTACAGAGACATGGTTTCAGGATGGTCACGGCTGGGAGTTACCAATATCCAGGGGTATCAGACTGTTCGGAGGGACCGACAGGAAGGTAAGGGAGGTGGTGTAGCTCTGATATTTAAGGATGATATCAGGGCGGTAGTGAGAGATGGTATAGGTTCTATGGAGAAAAGGGTTACATAGAACATAGAACAGTACAGCACACAACAGGCCCTTCGGCCCACGATGTTGTGCCGAGCTTTATCTGAAACCAAGATCAAGCTATCCCACTCCCTATCATCCTGGTGTGCTCCATGTGCCTATCCAATAACCTCTGAAATGTTCCTAAAGTGTCTGACTCCACTATCACTGCAGGCAGTCCATTCCACACCCCAACCACTCTCTGCGTAAAGAACCTACCTCTGATATCCTTCCTATATCTCCCACCATGAACCCTATAGTTATGCCCCCTTGTAATAGCTCCATCCACCCGAGGGAATAGTCTTTGAACGTTCACTCTATCTATCCCCTTCATCATTTTATACACCTCTATTAAGTCTCCCCTCAGCCTCCTCCGCTCCAGAGAGAACAGCCCTAGCTCCCTCAACCTTTCCTCATAAGACCTACCCTCCAAACCAGGCAGCATCCTGGTAAATCTCCTCTGCACTCTTTCCAGCGCTTCCACATCCTTCTTATAGTGAGGTGACCAGAACTGCACACAATATTCCAAATGTGGTCTCACCAAGGTCCTGTACAGTTGCAGCATAACCCCACGGCTCTTAAACTCCAACCCCCTGTTAATAAAAGCTAACACACTATAAGCCTTCTTCACAGCTCTATCCACTTCAGTGGCAACCTTTAGAGATCTGTGGATAGGGACCCCAAGATCTCTCTGTTCCTCCACAGTCTTCAGAACCCTACCTTTGACCCTGTAATCCACATTTAAATTAGTCCTACCAAAATGAATCACCTCACATTTATCAGGGTTAAACTCCATTTGCCATTTTTCAGCCCAGCTTTGCATCCTATCTATGTCTCTTTGCAGCCTACAACAGCCCTCCATCTCATCCACTACTCCTCCAATCTTGGTGTCATCAGCAAATTTACTGATCCACCCTTCAGCCCCCTCCTCTAAGTCATTAATAAAAATCACAAAGAGCAGAGGACCAAGCACTGATCCCTGCGGCACTCCGCTAGCAACCTGCCTCCAATCCGAAAATTTTCCATCCACCACCACCCTCTGTCTTTGATCAGACAGCCAGTTACCGATCCAATCGGCCAACTTTCCCTCTATCCCACACCTCCTCACTTTCATCATAAGCCGACCATGGGGGACCTTATCAAACGCCTTACTAAAATCCATGTATATGACATCAACTGCCCTACCTTCATCAACACACTTAGTTACCTCCTCAAAAAATTCTATCAAATTTGTGAGGCACGACTTGCCCTTCACGAATCCGTGCTGACTATCCCGGATTAATCCGCATCTTTCTAAATGGTTGTAAATCCCATCCCTAAGGACCTTTTCCATCAATTTACCAAATGGTTGAATCCATTTGGGTGGAAATTAGAAATAGTGAGAAAAAGTCACTGATAGGCGTAGTCTATAGGCCACCAAATAATGACATCATGGTGGGGTGAGAAATAAACAAAGAAATAACTGATGTGTGTAAAACTGGTACAGCAATTATCATGGGGGATTTTAATCTACATCTCAATTGGTCAAACCAGGTCGGTCAAGGCAGCCTTGAGGAGGAGTTCATAGAATGTATCCGCAATAGCTTCCTTGAACAGAATGTAATGGAACCAACCAGGGAGCAAGCTATCCTCGATCTGGTCCTGTGTAATGAGACAGGAATAATTAATGATCTTACAGTTAGGGATCCTCTTGGAAGAAGCGATCACAGTATGGTTGAATTTAAAATACAGATGGAGTGTGAGAAGGTAAAATCCAATCCCAGTGTCTTGTGCTGAAACAAAGGAGACTATAATGGGATGAGGGAGGAGTTGGCTCAGGTAGACTGGGAGCAAAAACTTTATGGTGGGGCAATTGTGGAACAGTGGAGGACTTTTCAAAGCGATCTTTCACAGTGCTCAGCAAAAGTATATACCAGTGATAAGGAAGGACTGTAGAAAAAGAGATAATCAGCCATGGATATCTAAGGAAATGAAGGAGGGATCAAATTGAAAGAAAATGCATACAAAGTGGCAAAGATTAGTGGGAACCTCGAGGATTGGGAAATCTTTAAAGGTCAACAGAAAGCCACGAAAAAAGTTATAAAGAAAAGCAGGACAGATTATGAGTGTAAATTAACTCAGAATATAAAAACAGATAACAAAAGTTGCTACAAATATATAAAATGAAAAGGTGCGGCTAAATTAAACATTGGTCCTTTAGAGGATGAAAAGGGGGATGTAATAACTGGAAGTGAGACAATGGCTGAGGCATTGAACAGGTATTTTGTGTCGGTCTTCACAGGGGAAGACACAAATAACATGCCAAAAATTGATGACAGAAAGGCTATGGCAGGTGAGGACCTCGAAACTATCATTATCACGAAGGAGGTAGTGTTGGGCAAGTTAATGGGGCTAAAGGTAGACAAGTCTCCTGGTCCTGATGGAATGCATCCCAGGATACTAAAAGAGATGGCGGGAGAAATAGCAAATGCACTCGTGGTAATTTACCAAAATTCGCTGGACTCTGGGGTGGTTCCCGCAGATTGGAAAACAGCCACTGTTTTAAAAAAAAAAGGAGGTAGACAAAAGGCAGGTAACTATAGGCCGGTTAGCTTAACTTCTGTAGTAGGGAAAATGCTTGAATCTATCATCAAGGAAGAAATAGCGAGACATCTGGATATAAATTGTCCCATTGGTAAGACGCAGCATGGGTTCATGAAGGGAAGGTCATGTTTGACTAATTTGGTGGAATTCTTTGAGAACATTACATGTGCAGTGGACAATGGGGAACCTGTGGATGTGGTGTATCTGGACTTCCAGAAGCTATTTGACAAGGTGCCGCACTAAAAGCTGCTACATAAGATAAAGCTGCACAGTGTTACGGGTAATGTATTAGCATGGATAGAGGATTGGTTAACTAACAGAAAGCAAAGGGTGGGGGTAAAAGGGTGTTTTTCTGGTTGCCGATCAGTGACTAGTGGTGTGCCTCAGGGATCAGTGTTGGGACCACAATTGTTTACGATTCACATAGATGATTTGGAGTTGGGGACCAAGTGTAGTGTGTCAAAATTCGCAGATGACACTAAGATGACTGGCAGTGCAAAGTGTGCAGAGGATGCTGAAAGTCTGCAAAGGGATATAGATAGTCTAAGTGAGTGGGCGAGGGTCTGGCAGATGGAGTACAATGTTGGTAAATGTGAGGTCATCCATTTTGGTAGGATTAACAGCAAAATGGACTATTATTTAAATGGTAAAAAATTGCAGCATGCTGCTGTGCAGAGGGACCTGGGTGTCCTTGTGCATGAATCACAAAAAGTTGGTTTGCAGGTACAGCAGGTAATGAGGAAGGCAAGTGGAATTTTGTCCTTCATTGCTAGAGGGATGGAATTTAAAAACAGTGAGGTTAGGCTGCAACCAAAAGAGAAGATGCTGGAAAATCTCAGCAGGTCTGGCAGCATCTGTAAGAAGAGAAAAGAGCTGACGTTTCGAGCCCAGATGATCCCTTGTCAAAGTTTTTTTTATAATTTTATTGGTAGATAGTCTATTGCTGGAAATGGAGACAGAAAGGTCAAGGAAGGGAAGGGAAATGCCTGAGATGAACCAGGTGAAGGTGATGGAGGGGTGGAAACTGGAAGCAAAGTTGATGAATTTTTCGAGGTCTGGACGAGAGCGTGAAGCGGCAGCAGAATAGTCACCGACGTTCCGGGAAAGGAGTTGTCGGAGAGGACCCGGGTCGGCCTGGAACAAGGAATGTTCCACATACCCCATAAAAAGACAAGCTTGGCTCGGACCCACGAGTGTACCCATTGCTACTCCTTTGATTTGGAGAAAGTGGGATGACTTAGAGAAGTTGTTGAGAGATAGAACGAGTTCAGTCAAGCGGAGGAGTGGTGGTGGATGGGAATTGTTCAGGCCTCTTTTCAAGAAAGAAGCAAAGAGCTGTCAGGCCGCCCCCTTGCGGGATGGAGGTGTAGAGAGAGATTGCACATCCATGGTGAATATAAGACGGTTAGGGCCTGCAAACTGGAAGCTGTCAATATGGCGCAGGGCATCAGAGGAATCCCAGATGTAGATGGAAGGAATGGACTAGAGGAGTGAGGATGGAGTAAATGAGGAAATGAGAAGCTTTGACAAAGGGTCATCTGGGCTCGAAACGTCAGCTCTTTTCTCTCCTTAAAGATGCTGCCAAACCTGCTGAGATTTTCCAGCATTTTCTCTTTTGGTTTCAGATTCCAGCATCCGCAGTAATTTGCTTTTATCGATAGATTATGTTGCAGCTGTGTAAGGTGCTGGTGAGACAACACCTGGAGTAGTGTGTACAGTTTTGGTCTCTTTACTTGAGAAAGGATATACTGGCACTGGAGGGGGTCCAGAGGAGATTCACTAGGTTGATCCCGGAGTTGAGAGGGTTGGCTTATGAGGAGAGACCGAGTAGACTGGGGCTATACTCATTTGGAATTTAGAATAATGAGGGGGATCTTATAGAAACATAAGATTATGAAGGGAATAGATAAGATAGAAGCAGGGAAGTTGTTTCCACTGGCAGGTGAAACTAGAACTAGGGGGCATAGTCTCAAAATAAGGGGGAGCAGATTTAGGACTGAGTTGAGGAGGAACTTCTTCACCCAAAGGGTTGTGAATCTGTGGAATTCCCTGCCAGTGAAGCAGTTGAGGCTACCTCATTGAATGTTTTTAAGACAAAGATAGACAGATTTATGAACAGTAAAGGAATTAAGGGTTATGGTGAGCAGGCGGGTAAGTGGAGCTAGTCCACGGAAAGATACAAAAGTCTGAGATCATGTACCAACCAACTCAAGAACAGCTTCTTCCCTGCTACCGCCAGACTTTTGAATGAACCTACCTCGCACTAAGTTGATCTTTCTCTACACCCTAGCTATGATTGTAACACTACATTCTGCACTCTCTCATTACCTTCTCTATGAATGGTATGCTTTGTTACACCCACAGTACTGTTAGGAAGGAAGTTCCAGGATTTTGACCCAGAGACAGTGAACGAACGATGACACATTTCCAAGTCAGGATGGTGAGTGACAGGGAGGGGATTAATCTGCATTGCTGCTTTTAAATAACCCATCTTCCTGTACAAACAAACTCGTGTATCATAACACTTATCTATATTGAATGGCTGATCTGACTGTCTCCTCAACCCTATTTTCCTGCCTACCCCCGATAACCTTTCACCCTCTCGTTAATAAAAGAATTAATCTCGCTCTGCCTCAAAAATATTCAAAGACTCTGCTTCCACTGCCTTTTGAGGAAGAAAATTCCAGAAAAACTCGACTCAGAAAAAAAATTCTCATCTCGATTTAAATGGGTGGTCCCTTATTTTTTAAACCATGATCCCCAGGTCTAGACTCTCCCTCAAGCGGAAACATCCTCTCCACATCCACCCTGTCAAGACCCCTCAGAATTTTGTATGTTTCAATCAACTCGCCTCTTACTCTTCTAAACTCGTGGATACAAGCCTAACCTGTCCAACCTTTCCTCACAAGGCAACCCACTCATTCCAATTACTAATTCTAGGCTGAAGCATAGTTTCACCAATGCAGCGTGCAGTACCAATTATAGGGGCTGCACGGTGGCTGATGGCAGGATAGTCTGAAAGAACATCGTGACGGGAAATCACATATTACAGATGCGAAACTACATTCTCGCCAGCTTAATACGATTCAAGTTATACTTTTCTCATTGATGTCTTTAATAATGACAAATGATCAAAGTAATTAGTCTGATATATGCCAATATCTGGGATAAAGAGGAACAATAAGGGACTGTACTCTGCATCCAACATCACAATGGCCCTACCCTGCCAAATCCCCATGCTACAGCTCACCAAACCCTGCCTCCCTGAGCCCTGCCTCAATTACATTCTATCTGATCTGTTTTGAATTTCAGTAACTACTGATGTCCACCATCAGATTTTGCCTTACCTTTTGCAGTGCCTCCTGTTGCTCAGGGTTAAGTGGTGGTAGGCCAAGCTTCGACTGCCCATTCTCCAGCTTCATAATGTCACCACCCTGAAAGTTGAAAGACAGATTTCAGTTCATTGTGTGATCACCAGTTTTAATGCAAGATGTTTCATCAAATATATATGGGTGGCTAATAAATCACATCCATGCATTTGCTTTGATATAACCTGTTAAACACATGGTATAAGCTAAAACCACAGATCATTTGCAGAAGTCTTTCCCTTTACAAATGCCGATAGGTTTGCTGTGTGTTTGGAACGTATCGAGACCGATTCAATTTCCAGCTCATAGAAATCATAGAAACCCTACAGTACAGAGGCCATTCGGCCCATCGAGTCTGCACCGACCACAATCCCACCCAGGCCCTACTCTCATATCCCTACATATTTACCCAACTAATCCCTCTAACCTATGCATCTCAGGACACTAAGGGCAATTTTTAGCATGGCCAATCAACCTAACCCGCACTTCTTTGGACTGGGAGAGGAAACTGTGGGAGCTGTTCTATATTTAAACAATTGGTACTTGGTTTTTTTAAATAATTACAATTCACCACCTTTCCTTGTACTGTGTTATAAAGCGGAGGTTGGTCCCGCCCCTCTGAGAACTAACACCGAAACACCCAAAGAGGAGAACTTCGCCCCATAATCTGTAAAAAGTCTGAGTTAACATTACCCATACCTCCTCTGGCCAGTTCATCTGTGTAGCCAATTTCTCAAAGGAAATGAAAAAGTCTTCTGCATCTTTTTCATCAAATTTTGGTAATATCTAGACATGTAGTACACATCCCTACCAGGTGGTGGGCTTTGATAAGTTTGCTCATCATCACTTCAATCTTACACTTTTACTTCTGTAATTTGAAGTCTTTTTGCTTCAAGTTCCAACTACATCTTTTCCAACTCAAACAATCTTTCCCTTTAGCTTCTCTCTCTTTTTCCCTTTCTTCTGCTTTTCTCTTTCCTCTCTCTCTTTTTCTAAATCCAGCTTTTTAAGTTCACTTTCTAACTCCAATCATCTCATTTGCAATTTAATTTTTCCCAACTCCACTGCACTTGACTGTTTCTCTGATACACCTTGGCTATCTCCGTCACAATTTCAGCTTTCCTATTATCCCGAGTTAAACCCAATTTCAGCCTGTTTGCTAATTCTACAAGTGTCATCTTTTTCTGTCTTTCTAAAAACCTTCTTGGCAAATTTGGGAAGCATCTTCAACCCCCAGAACCTCTTTAGCAATGTTAAGAGCCATTTCCCCAGTTTTGATTTAACTGACAACAAGCCACCAAAATTAAACAGATTTTCCACTCCTCACTTAAGGTTTATTTAAAGATCTAGGACTGTTCAAATCCCAGACCCGAGCTCCCAATCTGTTATAAAGCGGAAGTCGATTCCTCCCCCCCTGAGAACTAACTCCAAAACACCCAAAGAGGAGAACCTCACCCTATAATCTGTAAAAAGAGTGTGTGAAGTGAGGCAACCTGCTCTTCAGCAACTTCTAGTGGTTAAATACAAAATAAATCCCTGACAGAGTCTAAAATCAACGCAATTTATCTAACAGTGAACAAATTAACTATGAACAAACTGAATAACTCTCTTCTATCACCGAATAAAACAAGATTCTAATGATATGCTGTTCCAATAAATACAATTCCCACTCATTAACAAAAATAGAATTTAGTCACTCTCTAAATTACAACCAGGTTTTGCGTCTTCCAGAACATTCTGGGCCTTCTCTGTTGATTCTTTGCCTGGAACTTCTTTCTTCTTTGGTACCTTGGCTATTTAGATGGTGCTTTCTCTAAGACATAGACGTAGCTACGAGAGCGAGTGATTCTCTCTCTCTCTCTCTCTCTCTCGAGAGAGAGAGAGAGAGAGAGAGAGAGAGAGAGAGAGAGAGAGAGAGAGTTGAAAGCTGAGAGCAGTTATCTCTGGCAGGTCGCAGTTGCTCTCTTTTCGTCCCACTGACCCCTTCTTTTATACCTGTGATGACATATCAATATTTCCCACAGTAGGATTGGTCCTAGGTTGTCAAAACCATCAGATTTAAATTTAACAGGTTCTTAGTATCCAAGTGCCTGATTCAAATTGATTGGCTAAATTTAAAAGCCTGTTGTCCTTTCAATATAAATGTTTCAGTTTGGGCTCTCTGTGTACTTGCATTTCTTCACTCTCTAAGCACAGAGCAAGCACCATCTTTTAAAGGGACCATGCAATGCTTTTTACAATTTTACCATTCTTACAAACACTACATTCTAACTTACTACCTCCCAATCTACAATTACTCTCCCAACTTCACAACAACTGCAAACATTCACTTCCATTTCTCTAAAAGTTTATTTATTAGTGTCACAAGTAGGCTTACATTAACACTGCAATGAAGTTACTGTGAACATCCCCTTGTTGCCACACTCCGGCACCTGTTTGGGTACACTGAGGGAGAATTTAGCACGGCCAATGCACCCTAACCAGCAGTCTTTTGGACCGTGGGAGGAAACCGGAGCCCCCGGAGGAAACCCACACAGACACGGGGAG
Source organism: Mustelus asterias (assembly GCF_964213995.1). Taxonomy (NCBI): domain Eukaryota; kingdom Metazoa; phylum Chordata; class Chondrichthyes; order Carcharhiniformes; family Triakidae; genus Mustelus; species Mustelus asterias. Next base: position 2,323,138 of record NC_135802.1, on the reverse strand, counting down.
AGCGTGCAGACTCCACAAAGACAACGACCCAAGACAGGAATTGAACCCAGGTCCCTGGCACTGTGAAGCAGTAGTGCTAACCACTGTGCCACCTATTCTACATGGCTAGCAAAGGCTCATCTTTCTGGAGCAGTTTTCATGATCTCACTCTGGATTAACTAAGGGACATGCAAATTGGCATCAGGCAAATAAAATTAGGGAAATGAATGCATGGCTCACAGACTGCTCTAGTAGAAATGTCCACGTGGGTTTCCTCCGGTGTTCCGGTTTCCTCCCATATTCTGAAAGACATGCTGGTTAGGTGCATTGGGCTGAACAGGCGCCAGACTGTGGCGACTAGGGTAATTTCACAGTAGCTTCATTGCAGTGTTAATGTAAGACTTACTTGTGACTAATAAATAAATAAACTTAAAAAGCAGGTTCCAGTTTGTGGAGTACTGGCACCAGTGCGGAGGAAAGTGGGGTCTGACCACCACAGGTGTTATTTGCTGAATAAACCAAATCCCAGAAAGAAACCTGTCTGACTGATCATAACCTATTTTGTATTCTAAAAATGAGCAGAGACCGACTGATCACAGAAACTTAAAATTTCAGTAACATTTTGGGACTGAAAAAAATTATAAGATTTATTAACAAGACAAGAAACCTTAGGCACACACACAAGTTATAGATACACAGTTAAGTTTTACAAAACCTTCCTAAAAGAATCCAACTAGTTACCTTCTTGGCAACACTCCCGAATAGATTTTCAACTCAAGATCCAGTAATATTGCCCAAGGTAAAACTGCAATACCATATGACTTTGCACTCACTTCTGCAGTGGAAATCAAATAATTTTCAGAAACAAGACTGCTTTCTGAAACAGACTTTCCTTGTTTCTGGGTGGCTGTTGCAGATTTCACGCCATCTCTCAACGTATCTCCTCCTAATAGCCAACACAACCCAGCTCAACATGTTTCCTTAAATACCCTTTTCCCCTGTTATCTTTCACTTTATCTCAGCACCCCTTTAAACCCAGCCTAAAAATATAAAAATCAATATTTTCCTATTGCCCACTTTCAGGTCAAATAAAACTTAATAACCTTTCCTTGCTTACTTATGAAACAGAATCAAAATCACAGAACAATTACAGAGCAGAAGGCGGCCATTCAGCCCATTAAGTCTGCACTGGCTCACCAAGAAAACATGCAACCCAAGCCCACTCCCCTGCCTAATCCCCATAACATTGCTATCTATAAAGAAATAATATGCAATCTAATTTGCTTTTGAATACCTAGGTCAAAACATGTCTCCACCACCCTCTCATGAAGTTCGTTCCAGACTCCCACACCCACTGGGTGAAAAATAACTTCCTCACATACTTCTACTCCTTTTGCCCATTATTTTGTATCAGTGCACTCATGTTATTGATGTACTCGAGGGAACAGTTTCTCATCCCTGTCCATATCCCTCAGAATCTTTAATAGCTCTATCAAGTCTCAGCTCCTTCTTTATTTATTTATCCCTGAATCACCCTTGTGAATCTCCTCTGTACTCTCTCCAAGGCCTTTTCATCCTCTCTCAAGTAGGGCACCGAAAAATGGATGCAGCAGTCCAGATGATGCCTTGTCTTAAGTTCAACATTACCTCCTTACTCTTGCACTCAATGCCCCTATTAATAAAAACCTAGGATACCACATGCTTCATTAACTCTTCTCTCAACATGCCCTGCCACCTTCAATGACTGCAGATCTCTGAAGGTTGCCACTCAAGTGGATAGAGCCGTGAAGGTGGCCTATAGTGTGTTAGCGTTTATTAACGGGGGTTTGAGTTTAAGAGGCGTGGGGTTATGCTGCAACTGTACAGGACCTTGGTGAGACCACATTTGGAATATTGTGTGCAGTTGTGGTCACCTCACTATAAGAAGGATGTGGAAGCATTCGAAAGAGTGCAAAGGAGATTTACCAGGATGCTGCCTGGTTTGGAGGGTAGGTCTTATGAGGAAAGGTTGAGGGAGCTAGGGCTTTTCTCTTTAGAGCGGAGGAGGTTGAGAGGCGACTTAATAGAGGTTTATAAGATGATGAGGGGATTGATAGAGTGGACATTCAGAGACTATTTCCTCGGGTGGATGTAGCTGTTACTAGAGGGCATAACTATAAGGTTTGTGGTGGAAGATATAGGAGGGATGTACGAGATAGGTTCTTTACTCAGAGAGTGGTTGGGGTGTGGCATGGACTGCCTGCTGTGCTCATGGAGTTGGACACTTTAGGAACTTTCAAGCGGTTATTGGATAGGCACATGGAGCACACCAGGATGATAGGGAGTGGGATAGCTTGATCTTGGTTTCGGAAAAGGTTTGGCACAACATCGTGGGCCGAAGGGCCTGTACTGTGCTCTACTGTTCTATGCTGTACATGTACACGAGCTCCCGTTGTTCCTGCACCTGCTAGTTTTTCCCTTTAAGACGGTCTCTCCACATTCATCCTGCCAAAATGAATCACTTCACACTTCTCTGCACTGAACTTCATCTGCCACCTGTCTGCCCAATCCACTAATATGTCAATGTCCTTTTCAAGTTTTAAGATGATTCTTTTCACAGTTGACAAGCTTCCAATCTTAACCACAAACTGTGAAATCATGCCCTGCACACAATGGCCGAGGTCATTAATATCAGGAAGAGCACGAACACTGACCCCTGGGGAACTCCACTACAAACAATCTAAAAAAATCACTGCCTTGTTCCCTGTCACTCAGCCAATTGCACATCTAAGTGCCTACTTTACCTTGTTATTCCAAGAGCTAGAATTTTGCTCACAAGTCTGTTGTGTGGCATTGTATCAAATGCCCTTTGAGAATCCATCACATCAGCAGCACTGCCCTTATCAAACTTCAGTTACCAGCAAGTTAGTTAAACTTAATTTTGCTGTAACAAATCCATGCTGGCTATCCATAATTAGCCTGCGAACTATACTTTCCAGAAGTTTCCCTACCACTAAAATCAAAGTGACTGGTCTGTAGTTGCTGACATTTCCCTTGCACTCCTTATCAATAACATTTACAATTCTCCAGTCCTCGAGCATCACCCGTGTCTCAGAGTGGAAAATAATCACCAGTGCATCTGAAATATCTATTCTCACCTCCCTCCTTATCCCTGGATGCCTATCATGCGGTCCTGGTGTTTTATCAATTTTAAATATAGAAATTTGTTACATATATAAAGAGCAAAAGGGTAACCAGGGAGAGGGTTGGCCCACTCAAGGACAGGGGAAGGAATCCATGCGTGGAGCCAGAGGAAATGGGCGAGGTATTAAACGAGTGCTTTGCGTCAGTATTCACCAAAGAGAAGGACTCGGTGGATAATGAGTCTGGGGAAGGGTGTGTAGATAGTTTGAGTCATGTCAAAAAGGAGGCGGTATTGGTTTCTTGAGAAACATTTAGATAGACAAGTCTCCAGGGCCTGATGGGATATACCCCAGAATACTGAGAGAGGCAAGGGAGGAAAGTGCTCGGACCTTGAGAGAAATATTTGTATCCTCACTGGCTACTGGGGAGGTATTATGCCCTGTTTGTGAACACAACTCCTCACTCACCTGAAGGAGGAGCAAGACTCCGAAAGCTTGTGCTACCAAATAAACCTGTTGAACTTTAACCTGGTGTTGTGAGACTTCTTACTGTACAGGGGAGGTCCCAGAGGATTGGAGAATAGCCAATGTTGTTCCTTTGTTTAAGAAGGGTAGCAAGAATAATCCAGGTAATTACAGGCTGGTGAGCCTTACATCAGTGGTAGGGAAATTATTGGAGAGGATTCTTCGAGAAAGGATTTACTCCCACTTGGAAATAAGTGGATGTATTAGCGAGAAGCAACATGGTTTTGTGAAGGGGAGGTCATGTCCCACTAACTTGATCGGATTTTCCGAGAAAGTGACAAAAATGATTGATGAGGGTAGGGCAGTGGATGTTGTCTACATGGACTTCAGCAAGGCCTTTGACAAGGTCCCTCATGGCAGACTGGTGCAGGAGGTGAAGTCGCATGGGATCAGAGGTGAGCTGGCAAGGTGGATACAGAACTGGCTCAGTCACAGAAGACAGAGGGTAGCAGTGGAAGGGCGCGTTTCTGAATGGAGGGCTGTGACAAGTGGTGTTCCTCAGGGATCAGTGCTGTTTGTAATATATATATATAAAAAATATATATATAAATTATTTAGAGGAAAATGTAACTGGTTTGATTAGTAAGTTTGCGGACGACACAAAGGTTGATGGATTTGCGAATTGCGATGAGGACCATCAGAGGGTACAGCAGGATATAAATCAGTTGGAGACTTGGGCAGAGATATGGCAAATGGAGTTTAATCCAGACAAATGTGAGGTAGTGCATTTTGGAAGGTCTAATACAGATAGGAAATATACAGTAAATGGCAGAATCCTTACGAGTATTGATGGACAGAGGGATCTGGATGTACAGGTACACAGGCCACTGAAAGTGGCAAGGTAGGTGGAGAAGGTAGTCAAGAAGGCATATGGCATGCTTGCCTTTATTGGCCGGGGCACTGAGTTTAAAAATTGGCAAGTCATGTTGCGGCTTTATAGAACCTTAGTTAGGCCGCACCTCGAATATAGTGTTCAATTCTGGTTGCCACACTACCAGAAAGATGTGGAGGCTTTGGAGAGGGTCCAGAAAAGATTTACCAGGATGTTGCCTGGTATGGAGGGCATTAGCTATGAGAAGTTGGAGAAATTTGGTTTGTTCTCACTGGAACAACAGAGGTTGAGGGGAGACCTGATAGAAGTCTACAAGATGAGAGGCATGGACAGAGTGGATAGTCAGAAGCTTTTTCCCAGGGCGGAAGAGTCAATTACTAGGGAGCACAGGTTTAAGGTGCGAGGGGCAAGGTTTAAAGTAGATGCATGAGGCAGATTTTTTTTATTTAAACAGAGGGTGGTGGGTGTCTGGAACTCGCTGCTGGGGGAGGTTGTGGAAGCAGATACGGTAGTGGCTTTTAAGGGGCGCCTTGACAAATACATGAATAGGATGGGAATAGAGGGATATGGTTCCTGGAAGGGTAGGGGGTTTAAATTCAGTCAGGCAGCATGGTCGGTGCAGGCTTGGAGGGCCGAAGGGCCTGTTCCTGTGCTGTAATTTTCTTTGTTCAAAACCTAACACCATCTCCTTAATTGTGAATTCCGAGCGAACAACAGTTACCTCCCAGTTTTACATTCATCTTTTTCCAAAGGAAACAAAGTAGAAAGCCACAAGCCATTTAGCTTCCCATCTGTCAGCAGGAAAATGTTAGGTGGTGTTCTTAAAGACATTGTAGCAGGGCATTTAGATAGGTTTAAGGTGATCAGACAGAGAAAACAAGGTTTCATGCACAGGAAATCATGCTTAACCACCTTATCAGCGATCTTTGAAGAAGTAGCTTATGTTGTGGATAAAGGGAAATCGATGGTACAGCATTTAGCTTCCGGGTAAGGTGCCACAGCAAAGGTTATTGTGGAAAATAAAAGTTCAGAGTGTAGTGGTAACTGCCCTATCCTCATAAGCCCACACATTTACCATGGCTAATCATCTAACCTATACATCTTGGGACACAAAGGGATACTTTAGCATGGCAAATTCACCTAACCTCCACATCTTTGGACTGTAGGAAGAAACACAAGAAGCCAGAGGAAAGCATCGCACACAGGGATGGAAGGTGGGTTCGTGGTGGGAGATACAGGACGGATATCAGAGGTAGGTTCTTTACGCAGAGAGTGGTTGGGGTGTGGAATGGACTGCCTGCAGTGATAGTGGAGTCAGACACTTTAGAAACATTTAAGCGGTTATTGGATAGGCACATGGAGCACACCAGGATGATAGGGAGTGGGATAGCTTGATCTTGGTTTCAGATAAAGCTCGGCACAACATCGTGGGCCGAAGGGCCTGTTCTGTGCTGTACTGTTCTATGTTCTATGTTCTACACAGACAGTCACCCAAGGCCAGAAATTGAACCCAGGACCCTGGTGCTGTGAGGTTGCTAAATTTGCCATTATATAAAATAAGGTAGAAAAGTAAATTGCGTAGAGGACATAAGGAGGTTACAAAGGGACATAGGTTAAGTGAATGGGCAAAAATCTGGGGAATGGAGGATAATGTGCAGGTGGTGCAGTGGTTAGCGCTGCTGCCTCAGCGCCAGGGACCCGGGTTCAATTCCCAGCTTGGGTCACTGTCTGTCCAGAGTGCACGTTCTCCCAGTCTCTGTGTGGGTTTCCTCCGGGGGCTCCAATTTCCTCCCACAGTCAGAAGGATGTGCAGGTTAGGTGCATTGGCCGTGCTAAATTCTCCCTCAATGTACCCGAACAGGCGCCGGAGTGTAGCGACTAGAGGATTTTCACAGTAACTACATTGCAGTGTTAATATAAGCCTACTTGTGACACTAATAAATAAACTTAAATGCAGACACAGGGAGCATCATAGAACCATACAATGCAGAAGAGGCCCTTCGGCCAATGTGTCCACACTGACATTAGAAACACCCTGAACTCCCCCCACCTAACCCCATCTCAGAGTCACAGGTTTACAGCATGGAAACAGGCCTTTCAGTCCAACTTGTCCATGCCGCCCTTTTTTTAAAAACCCCCAAACTAATCCCAATTGCCCGCATTTGGCCCATATCCCTCTATACCCATCGTACCCATGTAACTATCAAAATGCTTTTTAAAAGACAAAATTGTACCCGCCTCTACTACTACCTCTGGCAGCTTGTTTCAGACACTCACCACCCTCTGTGAAAAAATTGCCCCTCTGGACACTTTTTTGTATCTCTCACCTTAAACCTATGCCCTCTAGTTTTAGACTCCCCTACCTTTGGGAAAAGATATTGACTATCTAGCTGATCTCCGCCCCTCACTATTTTATAGACCTCTATAAGATCACCCCTCAGCCTCCTACGCTCCAGAGAAAAAAGTCCCAGTCTATCCAGCCTCTCCTTATAACTCAATCCATCAAGTCCCGGTCGCATCCTAGTAAATCTTTTCTGCACTCTTTCTAGTTTAATAATATCCTTTCTATAATAGGGTGACCAGAATTGCACACAATATTCCAAGTGTGGCCTTAGCAACGTCTTGTACAACTTCAACAAGACGTCCCAACTCCTGTATTCAATGTTCTGACCAATGAAACCAAGCATGCTGATGCCTTCTTCACCACTCTGTCCACCTGTGACTCCACTTTCAAGGAGCTATGAACATGTACCCCTAGGTCTCTTTGTTCTGTAACTCTCCCCAATGCCCGACCATTAACTGAGTAAGTCCTGCCCTGGTTCAATCTACCAAAATGTATCACCTCGTATTTGTCGAAATTAAACTCCATCTGCCATTCGTCAGCCCACAGGCCCAATTGATCACAATCCCATTGCAACTGGAGATAATTTCTTTCACTATCCACTATGCCACCAATCTTGGTGTCATCTGCAAACTTACTCACCATACCTCCCGTATTGTCATCCATATCATTAATATAAATGACAAACAACAGTGGACCCAGCACTGATCCCTGATTACACTGCTAGTCACAGGCCTCTGCAACCACCCTCTGGCTTCTGTCAAGAAGCCAATTTTGTATCCATTTAGATACTTCACCCTGGATCCCGTGAGATTTAACTTTATGCAATAACCTACCAGGCTGTACCTTGTCAAAGGCCTTGCTAAAGTCTATGTAGACAACATCAACTGCACTGCCCTCATCTACCTTCTTGGTAATTAAATTTGTGAGACATGATTTTCCACTCACAAAGCCATGCTGACTGTCCCTAATCAGTCCTTGCGTCTCTAAATGCCTGTAGATCCTGTCTCTCAAAATACCTTCCAACAACTTACCCACCACAGATGTGAGGCTCACTGGCCTGTAGTTCCCAGGCTTTTTCCTGCAGCCCTTTTTAAACAAAGGCACAACATTTGCCACCCTCCAATCTTCAGGAACCTCATCCGATGATTCAAATATCTCAGCTGGGGGACCTGCAATTTCCTCCCTAGCCTCCCACAATGTCCTGGGATACACTTCATCAGGTCCCGGGGATTTATCTACCTTGATGCGCTTTAAGACTTCTAGCACCTCCTTCTCTGTAATATGTACACTCCTCAAGACATCAGTATTTATTTCCCCAAGTTCCCTAACATCCATACTTTTCTCAACAGTAAAAATTGATGAAAAATCTTCATTTAGGATCTCACCCATCTCTTATGGATCCGCACATCGATGACCTTGTTGATCCTTAAGAGACCCTAATCTCTCCCTTGTTACTCTTTTACCCTTTATGTATTTGTTGAAGCTCTTTGGATTCTCCTTTGCCTTATCTGCCAAAACATCGTGTCTCCTTTTTGCCCTCCTGATTCCTCTCTTAATTCTACTCCTACACCCCCTATACTCTTTAAGGGATTCACTTGATCCCAGCTGCCTGTGCATGTCACGTGCCTCTTTCTTGACCAGGGCCTCAATATCTCGAGTCATCCAGGGTTCCCTACTTCGACCAGCCTTGCCCTTCACTCTAAGAGGAATGTGTTTACCCTGAACCCTGGTTAACACACTTTTGAAAGCCTCCCACTTACCAGACGTCCCTTTGCCTTCCCACAGACTCCCCCAATTAACTTTTGAAAGTTCCTGCCTGATACCATCAAAATTGGCCTTGCCCCAATTTAGAATTTTAACTTTTGGGCCAGGCCTATCATTCTCCACAGCTATCTTAAAACTAATAGAATTATGGTCACTGGTCCCAAAGTGATCCCTCACTAACACTTCTGTCACCTGCCCTTTCTTATTTCCCAAGAGGAGGTCACGTTTTGCCCCCTCTCCAGTCGGGCCATCCACATACTGAATGAGAAATTCCTCCTGAATACACTCAACAAATTTCTCTCCATCCAACCCTCTAATACTATGGCTGTCCCAGTCAATGTTGGGAAAGTTAAAATCCCCTCCTATTACCACCCTATTTTTCTTGGAGCTATCTGTAATCTCCTTACATATTTGCTCCTCAATTTCCCACCGACTATTTGGGGGCCTATAGTACAACCCTATCAAAGTGATTTCCCCCTTCTTATTTCTCAGTTCTACCCATAAAAACTCAGTGGCCGAACCCTCGGAAAGGCCGTGATGCTTTCCCTAATCAAAAGTGCAACTCCCCCTCCTCTCTTACCTCCTGTTCTATCTTTCCTATAGCATCTGTATCCAGGAACATTGAGCTGCCAGTCCTGTTCCTCCCTTAGCCAGGTTTCAGTAATTGCTACAATAACCCAGTCCCACGTACCCATCCATGCCCTGAGTTCATCTGCCTTGCCCGTCAGGCCTCTTGCATTGAAATAAATGCAGTTTAATCTGGACTTCCCTTGCTCTCGGTTTTGCTTTTGCCTGATCTGTCTGGTACTGGGATTACTGACACTGCCTTTACTACTTAATGTGCTCGCTTTAACTTCTGAGCTGTCCTCAACCTTCTCCTCTGTCTCCCGACTGCTTTGGATCCCATCCCCCTGCCAAACTAGTTTAAACCCTCCCGAGTGGCTCTAGCAAATCTCCCCGCCAGGATGTTAGTCCCCCTCCAGTTCAGGTGTAACCCATCCCTCTTGAACAGGTCACCCCTTCCCCAGAAAAGATCCCAATGATCCAAAAATCCAAATCCCTGCCCCCTGCACCAGCTCTCAAGCTACGCATTCATCTGCCTAATCTTCCTATTCTCACTAGCACGTGGCACCGGTAGTAGTCCAAAAATTACTACCTTCGAGGTCCTGCACTTCAGTCTTCTGCCTAACTCTCTATATTCACACTTCAGGACCTCATCCCTTTTCTGTGGGCGGCACGGTAGCACAGTGGTTAGCACTGCTACTTCACAGCTCCAGGGACCTGGGTTCGAATCCCGGCTCGGGTCACTGTCTGTGTGGAGTTTGCACATTCTCCGTGTCTGCGTGGGTTTCCTCCGGGTGCTCTGGTTTCCTCCCACAGTCCAAAGATGTGCGGGCTAGGTTGATTGGCCATTCTAAATTGCCCCTTAGTGTCCCGGGATGCATAGGTTAGAGGGGTTAGTGGGCAAATATATAGGGATATGTGGATAGGGCCTGGGTGGGATTATGGTTGGTGCAGACATGATGGGCCGAATGGCCTCTTTCTTCACTGTAGGATTCTATGATTCCTACCTATGTCGTTGGTACCAATATGTACAACAACCAATGGCTACACTCCCTCTCCCTTAAGAATGTCCTGCAATCGCTCAGACGTCCTTGACCCTGGCACCAGGGAGGCAACACACCATCCTGGAGTCTCGATTGCGGCCACAGAAACGCTGTCCGTGCCTCTAACTAGCGAGTCCCCTATTATAGGACCCTGGTTAGACCCCACTTGGAGTACTGCGCGCAGTTCTGGTCACCTCATTACAGGAAAGATGTTGAAGCCATTGAAAGGGTGCAGAGGAGATTTACAAGGATGTTGCCTGGATTGGGGGGCATGCCTTATGAGGATAGGTTGAGGGAGCTTGGTCTCTTCTCCCTGGAGAGACGAAGGATGAGAGGTGACCTGATAGAGGTTTACAAGATGTTGAGAGGTCTGGATAGGGTAGACTCTCAGAGGCTATTTCCAAGGGCTGAAATGGTTGCTACGAGAGGACACAGGTTTAAGGTGCTGGGGGGTAGGTACAGAGGAGATGTCAGGGGTAAGTTTTTCACTCAGAGGGTGGTGGGTGAGTGGAATCGGCTGACGTCGGTGGTGGTGGAGGCAAACTCGTTGGGGTCTTTTAAGAGACTTCTGGATGAGTACATGGGATTTAATGGGATTGAGGGCTATAGATAGGCCTAGAGGTAGGGATATGATCAGCGCAACTTGTGGGCCGAAGGGCCTGTTTGTGCTGTGGCTTTCTATGTTCTATGTTCTATTACTACTGCTCGCTTGCTCTTTGCCCGACCCTGCTCTACAGCAGAACCAAGAGTGGTGCCACAGGCCTGACTGCTGCTGCTATGTTCCCCCGACTGGCTATCCCCCCCCAACAGTATCCAAAATGGTACACCTGTTTGAAAGGGGAACAGCCACAGGAGACTCCTGCACTACCTGCCTGCCTCTCCCTGCAGTCACCCATCTACCTGTCTGAACCTGTGATGTGACAACCTCCCTGTAAGCAGTGTCTATCACACTGTCTGCCTCCTGTATGCTCTGCAGTGCATCCAGCTGCCGCTCCAACCGAACAATGCGGTCTGTGAGGAGCTGCAACTGGACACACTTCCTGCAGACAAAGTTGTCAGGGAGACTAGATTGCTCCCTAATTTCCCACATCTGGCAGGAGGAGCATGCCACTGCCCTAGCTGCCATACTGCCCTTATACAGGTAAACGGATAACAAAATCTCAACTGACCTCTCCCTTGCTCGTGGCCCTCCCGACCTCTTTTTTTTTGGTTAGAGGAGATAGGGAGGGAAACACTACTGTTTGGGGTTTAACCGTCCCTTTCCAACTGCTCCTCCACAAACCACCTTCTGGTCGCAATGACTGCGCATATGCAAATGTTACCTGCAACAGCCAACCCGCTCCACCGCTCTGCTGCCCTCACCTGGATCCTCACCCTGAATGTTATGATGTGCCAAGTGCTCATCCAGATACTTTTTAAAGGATGTGAGGCATCCCACCTCCACCACCCTCCCAGGCAGCGCATTCCAGACCATCACCACCCTCTGGGTAAAAAGATTTTTCCTCGCATCCCCCTCACCTTGAACCTATGTCCCCTTGTGATTGATCCTTCAAACAAGGGGAACAGCTGCTCCTTATCCACTGTCCACGGCTCTCATAGTCTTGTGCACCTTGATCAGGTCACCCCTCAGTCTTCTCTGCTCCAACAAAAACAACCCAAGCTAACACAACCTCTACTCATAACTTAAATGTTCCATCCCAGGCAGCATCCTGGTGAATCTCCTCTGCACCCCCTCCAGTGCAATCACATCCTTCTGATAATGTGGTGACCAGAACTGCACACAGTACTCCAGCTGTGGCCTCACCGAAGTTCTATACAACTCCATCACGACCTCTCTGCTTTTGTAATCTATGCCTACATTGATAAACACAGTAAGAAGTTTAACAACACCAGGTTAAAGTCCAACAGGTTTATTTGGTAGCAAAAGCCACTAGCTTTCGGAGCCTTAAGCCCCTTCCTCAGGTGAGTGGGAATTCTGTTCACAAACAGGGCATATAAAGACACAAACTTGGGGATTACAGATAGTGTGACATGAACCCAATATCCCGGTTGAGGCCGTCCTCATGTGTGCGGAACTTGGCTATCAGTTCATGTCACACTATTTGTAATCCCCACAGCTTGCCTGGACTTGCAGAGTTTCACTAGCTGTCCTGTCTGGAGACAATACACATCTCTTTAACCCGTCTTGATGCTCTCTCCACTCACATTGTTTGTATCTTAAAGACTTGATTAGCTGTAAGTATTTGCATTCCAACCATTATTCTGTAAATTGAGTCTGTGTCTTTATATGCCCTGTTTGTGAACAGAATTCCCATTCACCTGAAGGAGCTTAAGGCTCCGAAAGTTGTGTGGCTTTTGCTCCCAAATAAACCTGTTGGACTTTAACCTGGTGTTGTTAAACTTCTTACTGTGTTTACCCCAGTCCAACGCCGGCATCTCCACATCATGACTACATTGATAAAGGCAAGTGTCCCATATGCCTTTTTCACTACCCGACTAACATGCCCTTCCACCTTCAGAGATCTGTGGACAAACACATCAAGGTCCCTTCCACAGAGCTTCCTAATGTCCTACCATTCATTGACTACTTTCTTGTCAAATTACTCCTTTCAAAGTGCATCACCTCACACTTTCAGGGTTAAATTCCATCTGCCACTTATCTGCCCATTTGATCATTCCGTCCATATCTTCCTGTAGCCAAGACACTCCGCCACACTGTTAACCACCCAATCTTTATGCCATCCGCAAATTTACTAATCCGACCCCCCACATGATTAATGTCATCTATATAAATGATGAATAATAGGGAACCCAGAACAGACCCGTGTTACACCACTGGCTTCCAGTCACTAAAGCAACCTTCTGTCATCACCCTCTGCCCCCTACAACTGAGCCAATTTTGAATCCACTTTATCAAATTACCCTGTATCCCATGTGAATTTACCTTCTTTACAAGTCTCCCATGTGAGACCTTGTCAAGGGCTTTGCTGAAATCCATATAAACTGCATCGACTGCACTACCCTCATCAACACATCTGGTCACCTCCTCAAAAAATTCAATCAAATTTGTAAGGCACGTCCTTCCTCTGATGAAGCCATGCTGACTATCCCTGATCAAGCTTTAGTGGAGATAGATGCTCTCCTTCAGAAGTTTCTCCAATCGTTTTGCTCCCACTGACGTGAGACTCACTGGTCTGTAGTTCCCTGGTTTATCTCTATAACCCTTCTTAAATAGCAGAAACACATTAGCTGTTCCCCAGTCGCCTGTCACCTCCCCTGTGATGTGGAGATGCCGGCGTTGGACTGGGGTAAACACAGTAAGAAGTTTAACACCAGGTTAAAGTCCAACAGGTTTATTTGGTAGCAAAAGCACACACGTGGCTTTTGCTACCAAATAAACCTGTTGGACTTTAACCTGGTGTTGTTAAACTTCTTACTGTACCTCCCCCGTGGCCAGAGAGGAATTGAAAGTTTGGGTCAGAGCCCCTGCAATCTCCTCCCTTGCCTCCCACAATAGCCTAGGGCACAATTCATCTGGACCTGGAGATTTATCCATTTTTAAGGCTGCCAACACCTCCAATACCTTGTCCTTCCCTTTGTCAATTTGTTCAAGAACTTCACAGTCTCTCTCCCTGAATTCCAGATCATTGTCCTCAGCTCTTGCGTGAAGACGGATGTGAAGTATTCATTCACTCTACCAATGTCCATTGCCTCCACCCACAGGTTGCCCCCTTGGTCATCCTCTTCCCATTGCTATACTTACAGAATATCTTGGGATTTTCACTACTTTTACCAGCCAGAGCTCTCTCATGGCCCCTCTTTGCTTTCCTAATTACTTAATCTCCACCCTGCACTTTCTATTCCTCACTAATGCCTCCACTGATTTGCTCCTCTTGTACTTGTAAAAAACCTTTCTTTTCCTTCTCATTGTATCCTAAATATCTCTGGTCATCCATGGTTCTCTGAGCTTGTTATTCCTTCCTATCACCCTAGAGGAAACATGCTGGGCTTACACCCTCACCATTTCCTTTTTGAATGCCCCCCCCCCCCACTGCTCTGCTGTAGATTTTCCCATGAGTAGCTGTTCCCAGTCTACCTTGGCTAAATCGTGTCTTATTTTACTAAAATCCACTCTCCCACAATCCAAAACCTTTTTTTGCAGTTTGTCTATTTCCTTGTCCGTAACAGGCTTAAATTGTACCATGTTGTGATCACTATCCCTGAAATGTTCCCCAAGCACCACCTCAACCACCTTCCTGGTTTCATTCCTCAGAATTCAAAAATTTTTATTCCGAAGCTCTACGCACAAAGCTTCATTTGATGCTCCCTCCAAGATATCATCTATCTTTACTGCAGTAACTGACTCCTTAACCAATAATGCAATGCCCCCTCCCGTCTCACCTAAAGATTCTATATCCCAGAATGTTGAGTTGCCAATCGAGTCCTTCCTTCAACAATGTCTCTGTGATGGCGACTATATCACACTTCCACGTCAATCATTGCCCTCAACTCATCCATTTTGCATGCAATACTCAGCATTAAAGTAGAGGCCATCCAGTCTGGCCTTACTCCCTGGAAACTTAAGTCAGAGTGCAGCTGTATTAAGTTTTGCTGTACGATTCCTAACTGCTAACAGTCTGCGTCCCCTCCCCGCTGCCAAATTAGTGGGGCTTCCCCAACAGCACTAGCAAAACATCCTGTAAGGATGCGAGTTCTGTTCCATTTCAAATGCAGACCGTTCCGCTTGTACAGGTCCCACCTTTCCCAGAAATCTAAAACCCTTCCTCCTGCATCAAATCTTAAGCCACAGTAAGAAGTCACACAACACCAAGTTAAAGTCCAACAGGTTTATTTGGTATCACAAGCTTTCGGAGTACTGCTCCTTCATCAGATGACTGGAGAGTTGGGTTCACCAACAGGGCATATATAGACACAGATTCAATTACAAGATAATGGTTGGAATGCGAGTCTTTACAGGTAATCAAGTCTTTACAGGTGCAGACAGTGCGAGTGGAGAGGGGGTTAAGCACAGGTTAAAGAGGTGTGAATTGTGTCAAGCCAGGACAGTTACTAAAATTTTGCAAACCCAGACCAAATGGTGGGGGTTACATGTAGTGTGACATGAACCCAAGATCCCGGTTGAGGCCGTCCTCTTGCATGCAGAACTTGGCTATCAGTTTCTGCTCGGCGATTCTGAGTTGTCATGTGTCTTGACGGCTGCCTACCCAAAGATCAGAGGCTGAATGCCCTTGACTACTGAAGTGTTCCCCGACAGGAAGGGAACACTCATGCTTGATGATCGTCGAGCGGTGTCCGTTCATCCGTTGTCGTAGCGTCTGCATGGTCTCGCCAACGTACCATGTCTCGGGACATCCTTTCCTGCAGCGTATCAGGTAGACAATGCTGGCCGAGTCGCAAGAGTATGTACCGTGTACCTGGTGGATGGTGTTCTCACGTGAGATGATGGCATCTGTGTCACGTCTTGCTGTGGCAGGGTTGTGTGGTGTCATGGTCAGCGTTCTCCTGAAGGCTGGGTATTTTGCTGTGAACAATGGTCTGTTTGAGGTTGTGCAGTTGTTTGGAGGCAAGTAGTGGTGTGTGAGGATGGCCTTGGAGAGATGTTCATCTTCATCAATGACATGTTGAAGGCACAAAAGAAGATTCCTCAAGTCCCTTCAGCTGCGGTGTGACCACCTCCCTAAATGTGCTATCCACAATGCTCTCAGATTCGCAGATGCTCCAGTGTCGCCAACCACCACCGTTCTAGCTCTGAAAATCGAGCTTCCAGGAGCTGCAGCTCGACACACTTCCTGCACACATGCTGGCCCCGGGCAGTGGAAATGTACCCAGCCTCCCACATCATAGAATCATAGAAACCCCACAGTACAGAAAGAGGCCATTCAGCCCATCGAGTCTACACCGACCACAATCCCACCCACGCCCTACCCCCATATCCCTACATATTTACCCACTAACCCCTCTAACCTACGCATCTCAGGACACTAAGGGCAATTTTAGCATGGCCAATCAACCTAACCCGCACATCTTTGATCTGTGGGAGGAAACCGGAGCACCCGGAGGAAACCCACGCAGACACGTGGAGAATATGCAAACTCCACATGGAGCAAGAAGAGCAAACCACAGCTTCAAGCTCTCCTGCCATGACTAAACTCTAAGTTTCAAAACTTATTTCTTTTTTAAAAATTTTTTTTAAGGCAAATAATTGCCTACCCTTGTCCGAATAATGAATTTCAATTTAATATGGTTTGGAAATACAACAGCTGCATCCGTTGGTCTCGTGTCACTTTCTGATCTGTAATGTCTATGCCCTTTTCTTGGTCAGAGGAGGGGGGAAAACACTGACGTAGAGTTTCGGACTTAACCGCTCCTTGACACCAGTTCTTTCTCTTTCCACTTTTTCATAGATGTGACTGCGGCGACTTCTTCCAGAATGCTCCTCAGCGGAGTCCCTCTGCTGGACATTCAAACTCCACACAGACAGTGGCCAAAGCTGGGAATCGCACCAGGTATTTACAATCTAGATTAATGACTTGGATGCAGGAATAGCAGTTTCCACAGCCCCACATTTACAGATGACATCAAAATAGATGGGATAGTAATAAGAAATTTACAAATGGATATGGATAGCTGAAGTGAATGGGGCAAAATTTGGCAGAAGGAATTTAACCTGTGAAGTTATCCATTTTGGTAGGAAAAATATAAAGTCAAATTATCCAAATGGAGAGAAACTTCATAGTGCTTCAGTGCAGAGCAACCTGGGTATCCATGTACATGAATGGCAGAAAACTGGTATGCAGGTGATAAAGGCGGCAAATGGAATCTTGGTCAGAGTCATAGAGGTTTACAGCACGGAAACAGGCCCTTCGGCCCAACTTGTCCATGCCGCCCTTATTTTTTAAACCCCTAAGCTAGTCCCAATTGCCCGCATTTGGCCCATATCCCTCTATACCCATCGTACCCATGTAACTATCTAAATGCTTTTTAAAAGACAAAATTGTACCCGTCTCTACTACTACCTCTGGCAGCTTGTTCCAGATACTCACCACCCTTTGTGAAAACTCTGGTGGTATTTGAGAGAGTATAAAAGTTGTAAAGTGCTGCTGCAACTATACAAAGCATTAATGAGATGTACTCAGAATCGTGTGTACAGTTTTGGTCCCTTACTTAAGGGGGGATGAAGCTGCATTGGGGGCGGTTCAGAGGAGGCTCACGAGATTGATTCCAGATATGAGGGGTTTGTCTTACGAAGAGATATTGAGCAGTTCAGGACTATACTGCCTGGAGCTTAGAAGAATGAGGGGAGATCTAATGGAGTTGTAGACAATGATAAGGTGGATTGACAAATAGACATGGAGAGATGTTTCCTCTTGTGGAACAATAGGTTCTGTCGTTTTCGGATAAGGGGTAGCAGATTTAAAATCAGAGATGAGGAGAAATTATTTGTCTCAGAGTGGTGAGTCTGTGGAATTCACCAGCCCAGAGTGTGGTGGATGCTCGAACACTCAGTAAATTTAAAGGAAGTGGTAGACAGATTTTTAAGTCCTAAGAGTTTGAAGTGCTATGGTGAACGGGCAGGTAAGTGGAGTTACAGCCAAGATGAGATCAGCCATGTCATACTGAAAGGCAGAGCAGGTTTGAGGGGCTGAATTGCCTACTCCTAGTTATGATTACGTGGCAGGTGCACGCATTGCAATCTTTTTCTACAATTTTGTGGGTTCTCCCAAGTCAGCAGATATGTGGAGGAGTGATGTTTGCAGAGATAGCAAGTCAAGGAAGTGGTGTTGAGAGAAGTGTTCCAGTAACGATCCACATGGTCACATTCAGCTGGGTGTCAACTGTGTGTTAGTGATGACCTTGGCCAAATAGGGGTGCAGTACTCTGCTACTGAGAGTGAGAGTGCCGAGGTTCAGAGAGTGGTGCTAGTAGCATCCCTACATTGAGACAGCTAGTTTGGCAATCAAGTTCCTTCTGGACTTGACCTTGGCTGCAGTGGGGACGGCATGGTGGCACAGTGGTTAGCACTGCTGCCTCACAGCGGTTAGCACTGCTGCCTCACAGCAACAGGGACCAGGGTTCGATTCCCATCTTGGGCTACCATCAGTGTGGAGTCTGCACTTTCTCCCAGTGTCTGCATGGGTTTCGTCCAGTTTCCTCACACAGTCCGAAGGATGTGCTAGTTAGGTGCTAAATTCTTCTTCAGTGCACCTGAACAGACGCCAGAGTGTGGCAACTGGAGATTCACAGTAACTACATTGCAGTGTTAATGTAAGCCGACTTGTGATACTAATAAATAAACTTTAAACATTAAGTTGTTTTTAGATGTTCCCGGAAGGTCAGTGTCCTATCTAGGGTCACTCTGCGGTATATTGGAGTTTGGGTGGTGCGTTAACCTGTAGCCATTTGTTTGGATGTTGAGCTCTTTATTGGTTTTTGCATTGTGAAGATGGAATAAGTTGGAGACTGTTTTTGCAGGGTTTGGCTTGAATCGCCCCATGTTGTGGTATTGTTCAGATTGTCCTCGTTTAGGGTCTAGTCCAAGGTGTTGAAGTCGGGGGCTTTGAGTTGCAGGGCAGATATCATCAGCATATATGAATTTTTGGGAGGTATTTTCTAGATCGTGTGTACACAGGTTGAACAGGGTTGGAGCAGTGCTGAGCCCTGGGGAGCCCATTGGTTTGCTTTTCCCCCCCATGTATTGTTTGCCTATCCAATGTGAACCTTTGATTGTTCATACCAGCTTGTCGATGCCAAAAGCTTGGGGATATGTGCTGAAGGATGGAGTTCAAAGATTTCTCTCCAAACGAGCACAGTCAAGTACTCCCCATCACAGCGGCCAGACATTGGCAGGAGGACAATGTCCGAAGGGAAAATTATAGAGCAGAAATAAGAGATGTCGTTGCAAAAGGATCAACCCAGCAATCTGATAGCACTGAGAGTGCTGAAGCAGTCAGAATGATGAAGGCCAAGGAGGCTTATACATAGAAAGGAAAGTCGACACATTCCAAGAGAACATCATCCTGTAAGGAAGAGATGAAGGTCATGTAGAAGTCAAACATGATCATCCAGTGTCTGCACGGAGACCAGGTCATACTTAACTGTTGTTCATATTAATATAATAAATATGCGGCGGGGGGGGGGGCAGGGCGATGTGTGAGCCGACAGAGTTAGCTATAGGCTTTCAAATAACCAGGAGCTTGGGCTGGCTACAGTCCCACCTTGCCTTGCTCATGGCAATCAAGAGTTGACCTGCCAACCAATTGCTCTCCTCTGTTCCTTCTCACCACCCCAGTGGCCATGGTACACGTTGTTCTAATAGATTGAAATTTGACATGGTCATTGTTCTTGGCTAATGCCTGGAATAAGTGGATTGTGTTACAAGGTTCAGACAAATTGAGCAACTTGATTGTGGGTCTGTGGTGGTGCTACCGAGCCATTCTTGATGACGCACATTGAAGTCCCCCTGCCAGAGTGCATTCTGCCATCCTTACCACCCTCAGTGCTTCCTTCAAGTGCTGTTAAACATGGAGGAGTACTGATGTAACAACCAAAGGGTGATGGGTACATGGTAATCTACAGGACGTTTCCTTGTCCATGTTTGACCTGATGGTACTACCATGAGACTTCATGGGATCCAGAGTCGATATTGAGGACTCCCAGGGCACTCCCTCTTGACTGTATACCACTCCTGCTTTGAATAATGATGGTAGCATCTGGGATATTATTTGTAAGGTACGATTCTGTCAGCATGACTATATCAGGCTGTTGCTTGACTAGTTTGCGAGACAGCTCTCCCAGTTTTGGCACAAGTTCCCAGATGTCACTAAAGACATTGCAGGACTGTGTTTGCTGTTGTCATTTCCGGTACCTAGATCGATGCTGGATGGTCAGTCCGGTTTCATTCCTTTTTGTTTTCTTTGAATACGAAGTGGAATACAACTGAACATCTTGCTAAGCCATTTTAGGAGTCACCCACGTTTCTGTGGTTCTGAAGCCACATGTGGGCCAGACCAGCTATGGGTAGCAGGTTTCCTTCCCTGTGACATCAGTGATCCAGTTGGGTTTTATGACCATCATTTTATGGTCAAGAGATGTAATTCCTGAAGTTTTACTGAGTTTAAATTTCACTATCTACCATGGTGGGATTCAAACCCAGGCCCCCAGGACATTATCCTGGGCCACTGGATTGCTAGTTCAGCAATAGTATCACTGATGAGTGCAAGGCGAAAGCTTCAGCACCATGTCCTTTTCAGTAAGATTCAATCAGGCATCGAGTTGAAGCAATGGATGCTTCTACTTAAACTAAAGATGTACAGTATCAACTTCCAATGCTTTATTTCAGGCAAACTTTATATTTAAAACCATAATTATAGCTAGCCTACCAAAAACTTTCAATATCACCAACAGTTACACAGCACCGAGCTGCAGCAGCACAAGTGGCTGCATTTATTGCCATTTAGAAAGCGTACACATCTTATCAAGAAAAAGGTCAGAAGGAACGGAACAAGCATGAATGGTCCCGTTCTGCATTGCAACGTTTCTATCAGTTCTGACAAGAGAATTATGGTCATCATTGCATCAACAGCTACAGATTGGAGGGTGGCAAATGTTGAGCCTTTGTTAAAGGGCTGCAGGGAAAACCCTGGGAACTACAGGCCAGTGAGCCTAACGTTTGTAGTGGGCAAGTTGTTAGAAGGCAGAACTTACTCAGTTAATGGTCGGGCGTTGGAGAGAGTTACAGAACAAAGAGATCATGGGGTACACATTCATAGCTCCTTGAAAGTGGAGTCACAGGTGGACAGAATGGTGAAAAAGGCATTCGACATGCTTGGTTTCATTGGTCAGAACATTGAATACAGGAGTTGGGACGTCTTGTTAAAGTTGTACAAGACATTAGTAAGGCCACACTTGGAATACTGTGTGCAATTCTGGTCACCCTATTATAGAAAGGATATTATTAACTTAGAAAGAGTGCAGAAAAGATTTACTAGGATGCTACCGGGACTTGATGGATTGAGTTATAAGGAGACGCTGAATAGACTGGGACTTTTTTCTCTGGAGTGTAGGAGGCTGAGGGGTGACCTTATAGAGGTCTATAAAATAATGAGGGGCATAGACAAGGTAGATAGTCAATATCTTTTCCCAAAGGTAGGGGAGTCTAAAACTAGAGGGCATAGGTTTAAGGTGAGAGGGGAGATACACAAAAGTGTCCAGAGGGGCAATTCTTTTCACACAGAGGGTGGTGAGTGTCTGGAACAAGCTGCCAGAGGTAGTAGTAGAGGCGGGTACAATTTTGTCTTTTAAAAAGCATTTAGATAGTTATATGGGTACAATGGGTATAGAGGGATATGGGCCAAATGCGGGCAATTGGGATTAGTTTAGGGGTTTTAAAAAAGGGCGGCATGGACAAGTTGGGCCGAAGGGCCTGTTTCCATGCTGTAAACCTCTATGACTCCAGGTATTCTGAGAGATAGGATTTACAGGTGCTGGGTCCACTGTTATTTGTCATTTATATTAATGATTTGGATGAGAATTTAGGAGTCATGGTTAGTAAATTTGCAGATGACACCATGATTGTGGGCAGTGAAGGTTATCTAGGATTGCAATGGGATCTTGATCAATTGGGCCAGTGGGCTGATGAATGGCAGGCAGAGTTTGATTTGGATAAATGCGAGGTGATGCATTTTGGTAGATTGAACCAGGGCGGGACTTACTCAATTAATGGTAGGGCATTGGCGAGAGTTACAGAGCAAAGAGATCTAGGGGAACATGTTCATAGCTCCTTGAAAGTGGAGTCACAGGTGGACAGAGTGGTGAAGAAGGCATTCGGCATACTTGGTTTCATCGGTCAGAACATTGAATACAGGAGTTGGGACGTCTTGCTGAAGTTGTACAACAAAGAACAGCACAGCACAGGAACAGGCCCTACGACCCTCCAAGTCTGTGTCGACTCAGGTGCCTCTCTAATCTAATATTTTCTTGCCTCTACATGGTCTATAACGCACTATTCTCTGCCTATTCATGTGTCTATCCAGACGCCTCTTGAACGTTGTTGTAGAATCTGCTTCCTCCGGCAGCGCATTTCAGGCATTCACCACCCTGTGTGTGAAAAACTTGCCCCTCACATCTCTTGTAGTTTCCCCCTCTCATTTTCAATCTATGCCCCCAGTAATTGACAAAGTCCCACATGGCAGGTTGGTTAAGAAGGTTAAGGCTCATGGGATACAAGGAGAAGTGGCTAGATGGGTGGAGAACTGGCTTGGCCATAGGAGACAGAGGGTAGTGGTCGAAGGGTCTTTTTCCGGCTGGAGGTCTGTGACCAGTGGTGTTCCGCAGGGCTCTGTACTGGGACCTCTGCTATTTGTGATATATATAAATGATTTGGAAGAAGGTGTAACTGGTGTAATCAGCAAGTTTGCGGATGACACGAAGATGGCTGGACTTGCGGATAGCGAAGAGCATTGTCGGGCAATACAGCAGGATATAGATAGGCTGGAAAATTGGGCGGAGAGGTGGCAGATGGAGTTTAATCCGGATAAATGCGAAGTGATGCATTTTGGAAGAAATAATGTAGGGAGGAGTTATACAATAAATGGCAGAGTCATCAGGAGTATAGAAACACAGAGGGACCTAGATGTGCAAGTCCACAATCCTTGAAGGTGGCAACACAGGTGGAGAAGGTGGTGAAGAAGGCATATGGTATGCTTGCCTTTATAGGACGGGGTATAGAGTATAAAAGCTGGAGTCTGATGATGCAGCTGTATAGAACGCTGGTTAGGCCACATTTGGAGTACTGCGTCCAGTTCTGGTCGCCGCACTACCAGAAGGATGTGGAGGCGTTAGAGAGAGTGCAGAGAAGGTTTACCAGGATGTTGCCTGGTATGGAGGGTCTTAGCTATGAGGAGAGATTGGGTAGACTGGGGTTGTTCTTCTTGGAAAGACGGAGAATGAGGGGAGATCTAATAGAGGTATACAAGATTATGAAGGGTATAGATAGGGTGAACAGTGGGAAGCTTTTTCCCAGGTCGGAGGTGACGATCACGAGGGGTCACGGGCTCAAGCTGAGAGGGGCGAAGTATAACTCAGACATCAGAGGGACGTTTTTTTACACAGAGGGTGGTGGGGGCCTGGAATGCGCTGCCAAGTAGGGTGGTGGAGGCAGGCACGCTGACATCGTTTAAGACTTACCTGGATAGTCACATGAGCAGCCTGGGAATGGAGGGATACAAACGATTGGTCTAGTTGGACCAAGGAGCGGCACAGGCTTGGAGGGCCGAAGGGCCTGTTTTCCTGTGCTGTACTGTTCTTTGACCTTGGGGAAAAAGACCCTCGACTATAATCTCTATCCAAGCCTATCATAATCTTGTCCCCCCTCATCCTCTGATGCTCCTATGAAAACAATCGCAGTTTGTTCAACCTTTCTTCATAGTCCATATCCTCCAAACCAGGCATTATCCTGGTAAATCTCTTGTGCACCCTTTCCAATGCATCAACATCCTCCCGGTAGTGTGGCGACCAGAATTGTACACAATACTCCAAATGCGGCCTAACCAAAGTCTTACACAGCTGCAACATGATTTTCCAATTCCTATACTCAACACCCCGACCGATGAAGGCCAGCATGCCATACGCCTTCTTGACCACCTTGTCCACCTGACTTGCCACCTTCAGGGAACTGTGGATCTGCACGCCAAGATCCCTCTGTATGCTAATATTTCTAAAGGCGCTGCCATTTACTGAATACTTTCTTTCTGCAGTCGACCTTCCAAATCACATCACCTCACATTTGTCCGGATTAAATTCCATCTGCCATCTTTCAGCCCAGGTCTGTGGAGGAACAGAGAGATCTTGGGGTTCATATCCACAGATCTCTAAAGGTTGCCACTCAAGTGGATACAGCTGTGAAGAAGGCCTATAGTGTGTTAGCTTTTACTAACAGGGGGTTGGAGTTTAAGAGCCGTGGGGTTATGCTGCAACTGTACAGGACCTTGGTGAGACCACATTTGGAATATTGTGTGCAGTTCTGGTCACCTCACTATAAGAAGGATGTGGAAGCGCTGGAAAGAGTGCAGAGGAGATTTACCAGGATGCTGCCTGGTTTGGAGGGTAGGTCATATGAGGAAAGGTTGAGGGAGCTAGGGCTGTTCTCTCTGGAGCGGAGGAGGCTGAGGGGAGACTCAATAGAGTTGTATAAAATGATGAAGGGGATAGATAGAGTGAACGTTCAAAGACTATTTCCTCGGGTGGATGGAGCTATTACAAGGGGGCATAACTATAGGGTTCGTGGTGGGAGATACAGGAAGGATATCAGAGGTAGGTTCTTTACGCAGAGAGTGGTTGGGGTGTGGAATGGACTGCCTGCAGTGATAGTGGAGTCAGACACTTTAGGAACATTTAAGCGGTTATTGGATAGGCACATGGAGCACACCAGGATGATAGGGAGTGGGATAGCTTGATCTTGGTTTCAGATAAAGCTCGGCACAACATCGTGGGCCGAAGGGCCTGTTCTGTGCTGTACTGTTCTATGTTCTATGTCTCCAGCCGATTTATATCCTGCTGTATTCCTCTGACAATCCTCCTCACTATCCACTACTATCCCAATTTTATCATCTGCAAATTTACTAATCAGACCATCTACATTTTCCTCCAAATCATTTATATATATTACAAAGAGGCTCCAGCACTGATCCTTGTGGAACACTGCTTGTCACAGACCTCCAGCTAGAAAAACCACTGCTACTCTCTTTCTATGCCCAAGCCAGTTTTGTATCCATCTTACCAACTCACCTCGGATCCCATACGACTTCACCTTCTGTATCAGCCTGCCATGAGGAACCTTATCGAAGGCTTTATTGAAGTCCATGTGTACAACATCGACTGCCCTGCCCAATTTTTCTTCTCACTTCCTCAAAGAACTCAATCAAGTTTGAGAGACACGACCTCCCCTTCACAAAACCATGCTGCCTATTGCCAATAAGCCTATTCTGTTCCAGATGTGAGTATATCCTGTCCCTAAGAATCTTCTCCAATAATTTCCCCACCAATGATGTAAGGCTCACAGGTCTGTAATTTCCCAGATTGTCTCTTCTGCCCTTCTTAAACAGAGGAGCAATGTTAGCTACTCTCCAATCCTCTAGTACCTCGTCCGTGGCTAAAGAGGATACAAAGATTTTGGCCAAGACCTCAGCAATTTCTTCCCTCGCCTCTCAGTATTCTGGGATAGATCCTATCTGGCTACAAGACATTGGTACGGCCACACTTGGAATACTGTGTACAGTTCTGATCACCCTATTATAGAAAGGATATTAAACTAGAAAGAGTGCAGAAAAAATTTACTAGGATGCTACCGGGACTTGATGGATTGAGTTATAAGGAGAGGCTGGATAGACTGGGACTTTTTTCTCTGGAGCGTAGGAGGCTGAGGGGTGACCTTATAGAGGTCTATGAAATAATGAGGGGCATA
This sequence comes from Mustelus asterias, assembly GCF_964213995.1. Classification (NCBI taxonomy): domain Eukaryota; kingdom Metazoa; phylum Chordata; class Chondrichthyes; order Carcharhiniformes; family Triakidae; genus Mustelus; species Mustelus asterias. Next base: position 2,297,484 of record NC_135802.1, on the reverse strand, counting down.
GACAAGGTAGATAGTCAATATCTCTTCCCAAAGATAGGGGCGTCTAAAACTAGAGGGCATAGGTTTAAGGTGAGAGGGGAGAGATACAGAAGGGTCCAGAGGGGAATTTTTTTCACACAGAGGGTGGTGAGTATCTGGAACAAGCTGCCAGAGGTAGTAGTAGAGGCGGGTTCAATTTTATCTTTTAAAAAGCATTTAGGTAGTTACATGGGTATCGAGGGATATGGGCCAAATGCGGGCAATTGGGATTAGTTTAGGGGTTTGAAAAAAAAAGGCGGCATGGATGAGTCAGGCCAAAGGGTGTGCTTCCATGCTGTAAACCTCTATGACTCTAATGGTCTTGTACAAAAAAAGACAGCTCACATCAACAAAATTTAATTGGTTCTCGGAGTAATGATTTGGAAGCCTCACTTGCCACATTTGACAATGAAAGGAGCCCAGAGATATAGTGATCTCACAGGACTGCTTACAAGTTACTGATGTTCCCATTCAAGATCACATTCTATTTTGTACCGGCTGCAGCACAGAAAGTTCACCAGAAACAGTTGCACGATTCCACTACATGGGCCCATTCTCAATTGAAGAAGCAATACTGCTAACGGCTAAAGTCGTGAGAATGCTTCATGGACCTCAATGGGCCTGGAGGTCTGGAGTGCATCTGCTTCAATGCAAGGAACATCACGGGCAAGACAGACGAGCTTAGAGCCTTAATGCTTGCGCGGAACTTGGATGTGGTTGCAGTGACGGAGACTTGGTTAAAAGGACAGGACTGGCAGCTGAATATTCCGAAGTATAAGTGTTTTAGGCGAGACAGAGGAGGGGTGAGGAGAGGTGGGGGAGTAGCAATGCTGGTTAGGGAGCATATTACAGCTGTACAGAGGGTGGACAATTCAGAGGGGTCGTGTAACGGGTCACTGTGGGTGGAGCTCAGAAACAGGAAGGGCGCAGTCACTATGCTGGGGGTGTACTACAGGCCTCCCAACAGCCCACGGAAAGTTGAGGAACAGATACGTAAGGAGATTCTGGACAGGTGCAGAAAAAATAGGGTTGTGTAGTGGGAGACTTTAATTTCCCTCACATAGACTGGAAATCGCGTAGGGCTGGGGGCCTGGACGGGGAAGAATTTATAAAATGCGTACAGGAAGGTTCTTTGGAACAATACGTTGACAGTCCAACTAGAGAGGGGACTATACTGGACCTAGTACTGGGGAATGAGCCCGGTCAGGTCAAAGTTGCAGTAGGGGAACATGTGGCAAATAGTGACCACAATTCTGTAAACTTTAGGATAGTGATGGAAAACGGTGAGTGTTGTCCTATGGGTAAGGTGCTGAATTGGGGGAAGGCTAACTACAGCCGGATTAGGCAGGATTTAGTGGCTCTTGATTGGGAGAGGCTGTTCGAGGGTAAATCCACATCTGGCATGTGGGAGTCTTTTAAGGAGCAGTTGATAGGACTGCAGGACAGGCATGTGCCTGTAAAAAGGAAGGATAGGAAAGGTAGGATTCGAGAGCCGTGAATAACCTGTGAAATTGTGAGTCTTATCAAAAAGAAAAAAGAGGCATACATGAGGTCCAGGCAGCTAAAAACAGATGGCGCACTGGAGGAATACAGAGAAAGTAGAAAAGAACTCAAACTGGGAGTTAGAAGGGCAAAAAGGGGTCACGATATGTCCTTGGCAGACAGGATTAAGGAGAATCCTAAGGCATTTTATACATACATTAGGAACAAGAGGGTTGTTAGGGAAAGAATAGGACCTCTCAGGGACAAAGGAGGGGAATTATGCTTAGAACCAAAGGAAGTAGGTGAGATCCCAAACGAATACTTTGCATCAGTATTCACAAAGGAGAGGGACATGTTGACTGGTATTGTCTCAGAGAGATGTGATGACCCGTTATCTATCCTGGACTCCTCAGGGAGGCGAGAGATGAAATTGCTGGGCCTCTAACAGAAATCTTTGTCTCTTCGCTGGACACAGGTGAGGTCCCAGAGGATTGGAGGACAGCAAATGTGGTCCCGTTATTTAAGAAGGGTAGCAAGGATAACCCGGATAATTATAGGCCGGTGAGCTTGACGTCCGTGGTAGGGGAGTTGTTGGAGAGGATTCTTAGAGATAGGATATATGCGTATTTAGAACTGAATAATCTCATTAGCGATAGACAGCATGGTTTTGTACGAGGGAGGTCATGCCTCACAAATTTGGTTGAGTTTTTTGAGGAGGTGACAAAAAACGATTGACGAGGGATGGGCCGTGGATGTCGTCTATATGGATTTTAGTAAAGCGTTTGACAAGGTCCCTCATGGCAGGCTGGTGCAAAAGGTTAAATCTCACGGGATAAAAGGTGAGCTCGCTAGATGGGTGGAGAACTGGCTTAACCATAAAAGACAGAGGGTAACAGTGGAGGGGTCTTTATCCGGTTGGAGGTCTGTGACTAGTGGTGTTCCACAGGGCTCTGTACTGGGACTTCTGCTGTTTGTGATATATATATATATAAATGATTTGGAGGAAGATGTAGCTGGTGTGATCAGTAAGTTTGCGGACGACACGAAGATTGCTGGAGTTGCGGATAGTGATGAACATTGTCAGAGAATACAGCAGGATATAGATAGGCTGGAACATTGGGCGGAGAAATGGCAGATGGAATTTAATCCAGATAAATGCAAAGTGATGCACTGCGGTAGATCTAATGTAAGGGGGAGCTATACAATAAATGGCAGAACCATCAGGAGTATAGACACACAGAGGGACCTGGGTGTACAAGTCCACAGATCCTGAAAGGTGGCAGCACAGGTGGAGAGGATGGTGAAGAAGGCATATGGCATGCTTGCCTTTATTGGACAGGGCATAGAATATAAAAGTTGGCATATGATGGTGCAGCTGTATTGAACGATGGTTAGGCCACATTTGGAATACTGCGTCCAGTTCTGGTCGCCACACTACCAGAAGGACGTGGAGGCTTTGGAGAGAGCACAGAGAAGGTTTACCAGGATGTTGCCTGGTATGGAGGGTCTTAACTATGAGGAGAGATTGGGTAAACTGGGGTTGTTCTCCCTGGAGAGACGGAGGATGAGGGGCGACCTAATAGTGTATAAAATTATGACGGGCATAGATAGGGTGAACAGTGGGAAGCTTTTTCCCAGGTCGGAGGTGACGAACACAAGGGGTCACGGGTTCAAGGTGAGGGGGGCAAGGTTCAACACAGATGTCAGGGGGACAATTGTAAAAAAAATACAATTCTTTTAACATTACAAAAAGGGTTTTGGCCCACTACAAGTCGCACAAATGTAATCTAGTGAGAGTGAGAAGAATACAAAATCCAACAAACATTTAAGCCTTATGAGAACAACTTTCATCTTCTCATATTTGCAGGGGGACGTATTTTACACAGAGGGTGGTGGTGGGGGTCTGGAATGCACTGCCAAGCAAGGTGATTGAGGCGGACACACCGGGATCGTTTAAGACTTATCTAGATAATCACATGAACAGACTGGGAATAGAGGGATACAAAAGAATGGTCTGGTGGGCACATGAGCGGCGCAGGCTTGGAGGGCCGAAGGGCCTGTTCCTGTGCTCTTTTGTTCTTTGGACCACACTTCCAGGGCAATAAGAACATAAGAAATAGGAGCAGGAGTAGGCCATCTGGCCCTTCGAGCCTGCCCCGCCATTCAACAAGATCATGGCTGATCTGAAGCGAATCAGTTCCACTTACCCGCCTGCTCCCCATATCCCCTAATTCCCTTATCGATCAGAAAACTATCTACCCGTGATTTAAACATATTCAACGAGGAAGCCTCCACCACTTCAATGGGCAGAGAATTCCAGAGATTCACTACCCTCTGAGAGAAGAAGTTCCCCCTCAACTCTGTTCTGAACCGGCCCTCCCTTATTTTGAGGCTGTGCCCTCTCGTTCTGGTTTCCCTTCTAAGTGGAAAGAATCTCTCCACCTCTACCCTATCCAGCCCCTTCATTATCTTATATGTCTCTATAAGATCACCCCTCATCCTTCTAAACTCCAACGAGTACAGACCCAATCTGTTTAATCTCTCCTCATAAGCCACACCCCTAATCTCCGGTATCAACCTGGTGAACCTTCTCTGCACTCCCTCCAAGGCCAATATATCCTTTCGCAAATAAGGGGACCAAAACTGCACACAGTGCTCCAGTTGCGGCCTCACCAGTGCCTTGTACAGTTGCAGCAAGACCTCCCTGCTTTTATATTCTATCCCCCTCGCGATAAAGGTCAACATTCCATTCGCCTTCTTGATTACCTGCTGCACCTGCAGACTGAGTTTTTGCGATTCGTGCTCAAGGACCCCCAGGTCCCTCTGCACAGTCGCACGATGTAATTTTTCTCCATTTAAATAATATTCCAATTTACTATTAATTTCTTCCAAAGTGGATAACCTCACATTTGCTAACGTTATATTCCATCTGCCAGATCCTCGCCCACTTGCTCAGCCTATCCAAATCTCTCTGCAGACTTTCCGCGTCCTCCACGCAATTCGCTTTCCCACTCACCTTCGTGTCATCAGCAAACTTGAATACCCTACATTCAGTCCCCTCCTCCAGATCATCTATGTAAATAGTAAATAATTGAGGCCCCAGCACCGATCCCTGCGGCACGCCACTGGTCACCAACTGCCAACCAGAAAAGCACCCATTTATCCCAACTCTCTGCTTCCTGTTAGATAGCCAATCCCCAATCCACGCCAACACCTTACCCCTAACTCCGTGTACCCCAATCTTCTGCAGCAACCTTTTGTGAGGCACCTTATCGAACGCCTTCTGGAAATCTAAAAACACCACATCCACCGGTTCCCCTCTGTCAACCGCACTAGTGACATCTTCATAAAAGTCCAGTAGATTCGTCAAACACGACTTTCCCTTCATGAATCCATGCTGCGTCTGCTTGATCGAACCATTCTTATTCAGGTGCTCTGTTATTTCCTCTTTAATGATGGACTCGAGCATCTTCCCAACTACGGACGTTAAGCTAACCGGCCTGTAGTTACCCGCCTTTTGTCTACTTCCTTTTTTAAACAGCGGCGTAACAGTAGCTGTTTTCCAGTCAGCCGGCACTACCCCAGAGTCCAGCGAGTTTTGATAAATTACTACTAACGCATCTGCTATTACCTCAGCCATTTCTTTCAGTACCCTGGGATGCATTCCATCCGGGCCCGGGGACTTGTCTACCTTCAGTCCTATTAGTCTACCAAGCACCACCTCCTTAGTAACAGTAATTATATTAAGGACCTCCCCTCCCACCAACTCTCGATCTCTAATATTCGGCAAACTATTTGTGTCTTCCACCGTGAAGACCGACACAAAGAACTTATTTAAAGTCTCAGCCATTTCCTCGTTTTCCACTATTAAATCCCCCCTCTCATCTTCCAAGGGACCAACATTCACTCTAGCCACTCTTCCTTTTTATATACTTGTTAAAACTTTTACTATCATTTTTTATATTTTGAGCTAGTTTAGTTTCATAATCTATCTTTCCTTTCTTAATCGCTTTCTTAGTCGTTCTTTGTTTTTCTGTAAAGCTTTCCCAATCCACTAATTCTCCACTATTTTTGTCAGGTTCCATCCACATCAGCAACTGAATCTCTGTGCTAATGAACAAAAAATACGAGTACACCCCCCCCTCCCACCACAGCAACTCAAACCCCCTTCCCCCAAACCCATGGAGCAACCCTCACCCTCACCCCCCCCCCCCCCCCCCCACAGGCACCTCCACACTCAGTCCACAAATTTCTGCTTGTTTGACAATTATTTCAAGTCATTTTATGTGCATTTAACGTTTAATGCCAATTGCATGCACTGTTTAGAATCAGCTGGTTTCTGTAAAAGAGCACGAGACACCGATTAGAAAAGCTTTTTCGAAAAACCTACCAGCATCATCTGCAATGTGGGGCTTCCCAAGGGTTCCAGCATCTGTTGAATTAAACAGAGGATCACAAGTGGAATGAATGTTCTCACCTTCATTACTACACACACACATTGATCCCTTCCCAGCTGAGCTCAGTGTACTGTACAGCCTCAGCGGACTGATTCAGATTTCTCATTAGATTCCCAGAGGGGAGGAGATTTCCAACACAAGCCCTTCAACACTGTAAATACCTTCAACAAATCACCCTTCAATCTGCAAACTTGTAACTCTATTTAAACTGAATTGGGTCAACCCCTTTCCACCCCCAGCACCCACGAACGTCTCCCTCAGGACACTCCCTCCCATTTCACTTCCCTCACCCCTGCTCCACACCTCCCTCCTCAAACTCCCCTTCCTCCGCTCCAGACCCGTCTGCCACCACCTCTCCAAAATCCTCCTCCTCCCTCAATCCACCCCCCTCCCCTCCCCACCCCAAACACCCCGCCACCCCTCCCCAAACACCCTCCTCCCCCCCCACCCGTCCGCCCCCCCACCCCTCCTCCCGTCCGCCCCCCCACCGCCCCCCCAACCCCCCCCACCCCTCCTCCCGTCCGCACCCCCACCCCTCCTCCCGTCCGCCCCCCCAACCTCTCCTCCCGTCCGCCCCCCCCACCTTCAACACTGTAAATACCTTCAACAAATCACCCTTCAATCTGCAAACTTGTAACTCTATTTAAACTGAATTGGGTCAACCCCTTTCCACCCCCAGCACCCACGAACGTCTCCCTCAGGAGTCCACGCCTCCCTCCTCCCGTCCGCCCCCCCACCCCTCCTCCCGTCCGCCCCCCCACCCCTCCTCCCGTCCGCCCCCCCACCCCTCCTCCCGTCCGCCCCCCCACCCCTCCTCCCGTCCGCCCCCCACCCCCCTCCTCCCGTCCGCCCCCCTCCCGTCCGCCCCCCACCCCTCCTCCCGTCCGCCCCCCCCCCCACCCCTCCTCCCGTCCGCCCCCCCCCACCCCTCCTCCCGTCCGCGCCCCACCCCACCCCACCTCCCGTCCGCGCCCCACCCCACCCCTCCTCCCGTCCGCGCCCCACCCCACCCCTCCTCCCGTCCGCGCCCCACCCCACCCCTCCTCCCGTCCGCGCCCCACCCCACCCCTCCTCCCGTCCGCGCCCCACCCCACCCCTCCTCCCGTCCGCGCCCCACCCCACCCCTCCTCCCGTCCGCGCCCCACCCCACCCCTCCTCCCGTCCGCGCCCCACCCCACCCCTCCTCCCGTCCGCGCCCCACCCCACCCCTCCTCCCGTCCGCGCCCCACCCCACCCCTCCTCCCGTCCGCGCCCCACCCCACCCCTCCTCCCGTCCGCGCCCCACCCCACCCCTCCTCCCGTCCGCGCCCCACCCCACCCCTCCTCCCGTCCGCGCCCCACCCCACCCCTCCTCCCGTCCGCGCCCCACCCCACCCCTCCTCCCGTCCGCGCCCCACCCCACCCCTCCTCCCGTCCGCGCCCCACCCCACCTCCCGTCCGCGCCCCACCCCACCGCCCACGCCCCACCCCACCCCCCGCGCCCCACCCCCCGCCACCCCTCCTCTCGTCCGCCCGCCACCCCTCCTCTCCCACCACCCCTCCTCTCCTCCCCCCCTCCCCACCACTCCCCCCTCCCCACCACTCCCCCTCCCCACCACTCCCCCCTCCCCACCACCCACCCCTCCTCCCGTCCGCCCCCCACCCCACCCCTCCTCCCGTCCGCGCCCCACCCCACCCCTCCTCCCGTCCGCGCCCCACCCCACCCCTCCTCCCGTCCGCGCCCCACCCCACCCCTCCTCCCGTCCGCGCCCCACCCCACCTCCCGTCCGCGCCCCACCCCACCGCCCACGCCCCACCCCTCCCCACCACTCCCCCCTCCCCAACACCCCCCACCACCACTCCCCCCCCCTCACCACCACTCCCACCCCCCTCACCACCACTCCCCACCCCCCTCACCACCACTCCCCACCCCCCTCACCACCACTCCCCACCCCCCTCACCACCACTCCCCACCACTCCCCACCCCCCTCACCAGCACTCCCCCCCCCTCACCACCACTCTCCTCCCCCCCCCCCTCACCACCACTCCCCACCCCCCTCACCACCACTCCCCACCCCCCTCACCACCACTCCCCACCCCCCTCACCACCACTCTCCACCCCCCTCACCACCACTCTCCACCCCCCTCACCACCACTCCCCCACCCCCCTCACCACCACTCTCCTCCCCCCCCCACCACCACTCTCCCCCCCCTCACCACCACTCTCCGCCCCCCCTCACCACCACTCTCCCCCCCCCCCTCACCACCACTCTCCCCCCCCCTCACCACCACACTCTCCCCCCCCCCCTCACCACCACTCTCTCCCCCCCCCCTCACCACCACTCTCCCCCCCCCCCTCACCACCACTCTCCCCCCCCCCCTCACCACCACTCTCCCCCCCCCCCTCACCACCACTCTCCCCCCCCCCCCTCACCACCACTCTCCCCCCCCCCCCTCACCACCACTCTCTCCCCCCCCCCCTCACCACCACTCTCCCCCCCCCCTCACCACCACTCTCCTCCCCCCCCCTCACCACCACTCTCCTCCCCCCCCCTCACCACCACTCTCCTCCCCCCCCTTACCACCACTCTCCCCCCCCCCTCACCACCACTCTCCCCCCCCCCTCACCACCACTCTTCCCCCCCCTCACCACCACTCTTCCCCCCCCCTCACCACCACTACCCCCCCCTCACCACCACTACCCCCCCCTCACCACCACTCCCCCCTCACCACCACTACCCCCCCCTCACCACCACTACCCCCCCCTCACCACCACTCCCCCCTCACCACCACTCTCCCCTCACCACCACTCTCCTCACCCCCCCCCCACCACCACTCCCCTCACCCCCCCCCCACCACCACTCCCCTCACCCCCCCCCCACCACTCCCCTCACCCCCCCCACCACCACTCCCCTCACCCCCCCCCACCACCACTCCCCTCACCCCCCCCCACCACCCTCACCCCCCCCCACCACCACTCCCCTCACCCCCCCCACCACTCCCCTCACCCCCCCCCCCACTCCCTCACCCCCCCCCACCACTCCCCTCACCCCCCCCACCACTCCCCTCACCCCCCCCCACCACCCTCACCCCCCCCCACCACCCTCACCCCCCCCCACCACTCCCCTCACCCCCCCCCACCACTCCCCTCACCCCCACTCCCCTCACCCCCCCCCCACCACTCCCCCACCACTCCCCCCTCTCCCCCCACCACTCCCCCCCCTCTCTCCCCCCACCACTCCCCCCCCTCCCTCCCCCCACCCTCACCACCACTCCCCCCCCCCCCCCCTCACCACCACTCCCCCCCCCCCTCACCACCACTCCCCCCCCCCTCACCACCACTCCCCCCCCCCTCACCACCACTCACCGCCGCTCCCCCCCCCTCACCGCCGCTCCCCCCCCCCTCACCGCCGCTCCCCCCCCCCTCACCGCCGCTCCCCCCCCCCCCCCTCACCGCCGCTCCCCCCCCCCCCCTCACCGCCGCTCCCCCCCCCCCCCCTCACCGCCGCTCCCCCCCCCCCCTCACCGCCGCTCCCCCCCCCCCCTCACCGCCGCTCCCCCCCCCCCCCTCACCGCCGCTCCCCCCCCCTCACCGCCGCTCCCCCCCCCCCCCCCCTCACCGCCGCTCCCCCCCCCCCCTCACCGCCGCTCCCCCCCCCCCCCTCACCGCCGCTCCCCCCCCCCCCCCCCCTCACCGCCGCTCCCCCCCCCCCCCCCTCACCGCCGCTCCCCCCCCCCCCCCCCTGCCGCTCCCCCCCCCCCCCCCCCTCACCGCCGCTCCCCCCCCCCCCCCCTCACCGCCGCTCCCCCCCCCCCCCCCCCCTCACCGCCGCTCCCCCCCCCCCCCCCCCCCTCACCGCCGCTCCCCCCCCCCCCCCCCCTCACCGCCGCTCCCCCCCCCCCCCCCCCCCTCACCGCCGCTCCCCCCCCCCCCCGCCGCTCCCCCCCCCCCTCACCGCCGCTCCCCCCCCCCCCCTCACCGCCGCTCCCCCCCCCCCCCCCTCACCCCTACTCCCCCCCCCCCCCACTCACCGCCGCTCCCCCCCCCCCCTCACCCCTACTCCCCCCCCCCCCCCCCTCACCCCTACTCCCCCCCCCCCCTCACCCCTCACCGCCACTCCCCCCCCCCCCCCCTCACCCCTCACCGCCACTCCCCCCCCCCCCCTCACCCCTCACCGCCACTCCCCCCCCCCCCTCACCCCTCACCGCCACTCCCCCCCCCCTCACCCCTACTCCCCCCCCCCCCTCACCCCTCACCGCCACTCCCCCCCCCCTCACCCCTACTCCCCCCCCCCCCCTCACCCCTCACCGCCACTCCCCCCCCCCTCACCGCCACTCCCCCCCCCCCTCACCGCCACTCCCCCCCCCCCCTCACCGCCACTCCCCCCCCTCCCTCACCGCCACTCCCCCCCCCCCCTCACCGCCACTCCCCCCCCCCCCTCACCGCCACTCCCCCCCCCCCCTCACCGCCACTCCCCCCCCCCCCTCACCGCCACTCCCCCCCCCCCCCCTCACCGCCACTCCCCCCCCCCCCCCTCACCGCCACTCCCCCCCCCCCCCTCACCGCCACTCCCCCCCCCCCCCCCTCACCGCCACTCCCCCCCCCCCCCCTCACCGCCACTCCCCCCCCCCCCCCCCTCACCGCCACTCCCCCCCCCCCCCTCACCGCCACTCCCCCCCCCCCCCCCTCACCGCCACTCCCCCCCCCCCCCCCCCCACCGCCACTCCCCCCCCCTCACCGCCACTCCCCCCCCCTCACCGCCACTCCCCCCCCCCTCACCGCCACTCCCCCCCCCTCACCGCCACTCCCCCCCCCTCACCGCCACTCCCCCCCCCTCACCGCCACTCCCCCCCCCTCACCGCCACTCCCCCCCCCTCACCGCCACTCCCCCCCCCCCCCCCCCTCACCGCCACTCCCCCCCCCCCCCCCCCTCACCGCCACTCCCCCCCCCCCCTCACCGCCACTCCCCCCCCCCCCTCACCGCCACTCCCCCCCCCCCCCCTCACCGCCACTCCCCCCCCCCCCCCTCACCGCCACTCCCCCCCCCCCCCCCCTCACCGCCACTCCCCCCCCCCCCCCTCACCGCCACTCCCCCCCCCCCCCCTCACCGCCACTCCCCCCCCCCCCCCCTCACCGCCACTCCCCCCCCCCCCCCCTCACCGCCACTCCCCCCCCCCCCCTCACCGCCACTCCCCCCCCCCCCCCCTCACCGCCACTCCCCCCCCCCCCCTCACCGCCACTCCCCCCCCCCCCCCCCCCCCCCCTCACCGCCACTCCCCCCCCCCCCCTCACCGCCACTCCCCCCCCCCCCCCTCACCGCCACTCCCCCCCCCCCCCTCACCGCCACTCCCCCCCCCCCCCCCCCCACCGCCACTCCCCCCCCCCCCCCTCACCGCCACTCCCCCCCCCCCCACCGCCACTCCCCCCCCCCCCCCACCGCCACTCCCCCCCCCCCCCTCACCGCCACTCCCCCCCCCCCCCTCACCGCCACTCCCCCCCCCCTCACCGCCACTCCCCCCCCCCCCCCCCCCCCTCACCGCCACTCCCCCCCCCCCCCCCCTCACCGCCACTCCCCCCCCCCCCCCCTCACCGCCACTCCCCCCCCCCCCCCCCCTCACCGCCACTCCCCCCCCCCCCCCCCTCACCGCCACTCCCCCCCCCCCCCCCCCCTCACCGCCACTCCCCCCCCCCCCCTCACCGCCACTCCCCCCCTCGCCAAACACCCCACCTTCCCCCGACCACCAACCCCACCCCACCCCTCCCCCAAGCACCTTGTTCTCCGCCCAGTCACTCCGAACCGCCTCCCTCCGAATCCCCTCTCTCCCTCCCGGCCTTACTTTCCCCTTTTCGGGGGAGCACAGGAGGGGCCGGCCCGCTCTGTGCCGCTTTCCACCACCAGGGGTTGTGAGCGAGAGCTGGAGTGTGGCTGCACTCGAGGCGCAGGCTGCGGCCGCCTGGCTGGGCCTCGGCGGCGCGGTGGGGAGGGGAGGGGCCTGGAGCGGCGCTCTCTCGGTCCCGGTATCGGTCCCGGTCCCGGTCTCTCTCTCTCAGTCAGTCAGGCTGTGTGTGTGTATCTAATTTCTCTGTGTACCTGAGGGAAGCCTGTGAGCGACGCCATTCACTCGCCTCCGCCGCCGCCCGGTTCGCCGCTCTCGCGAGAACTCCCTCCCGCCGCTCGGTCACGTGGGACGGAGCCCCGCCCCCATCACCATTTTGTGGCGAGGACAACAACAACAGCAACAACTGGGCCTCCTCTGTC